>NW_028234412.1:8683431-8685931 GCF_977035675.1 Penaeus japonicus
GAAAAAAAAAAGGGGAGAGAGGCCGAGAGTAAGAAGAAAACGCTGAGAGAGAGAGAGGACTAGAGAGAAAAAAGAAGTGGAATAAAGAGAACTGTAAGGGATAAAAGTGTGAAGGAAGAAGAAAAAGAGAGAAAAAAAGAGGAGAGAAAGAGAGAGAGAGAAAGAGGGAGAGAGAGCGAGAGAGAGAAAGAGCGAGAGAGAAAGAAAGAGTGAAAGGGCTAAAGAGAAATAGAGATAGATAGAGAGAGAGAAAGGGAGAGATAGATAGAAAGAATAGATAGATAGATAGATAGACAGACAGACAAACAGATAGCGAGACAGAGAAGAAAAAAAAGTGAGAAATAGTGAGAAAGAAAGACCGAGAGAGAAAGCGAGAAAGAGAAAGAGCGAAAGAGAGAGAAAGAGAGCGAGAAAGAAAGAAAGAAAGAGACAGAAAGAGCGAAAGAGAGAGAAAGAGAGATCTAAGGGGCTTATGGTCAGATGAAACAAAGATCATAAATCTCTAGGGAGTTCATATAAAAGGCCTAGTAACGCAAGCTCGTATACACAAGGCACCGGGCTGGTAACGGAAAAAAAAAGTTTGTTGTGGTAATGACATCTGTCTCTCGTGCCTTGTTCTCTCCTGTGTTCTTTGTTCTTTCATTTGTTGTGTTTTGTTCTTTTCCTTTTCCTTTTTTTGTTTGTTCTTTCTGTGTGTTTTTTTCTGTTCTTCTGTTTTTCATTCGGTTGCTTGTTTTATTTTTTTTCTGGTTTTTGTTTGTTTGTTATTTTTTTGTTCTTATTTTGCTTTCTTCTGTTCTTCTGTTATTCTTTCCCTTTCTCCTGTTCTTATTGTCGTTTCTTCTGTTATTCCTTCCGTTTCTTTTGTTCTTATTGTCGTTTCTTCTGTTATTCCTCCCGTTTCTTTTGTTCTTGTTGTCGTTTCTTATGTTATTCCCTCCGTTTCTTCTGTTATTCCTTCCGTTTTATCTGTTCTTATTGTCGTTTCTTCTTGTATTTCTTCTGTTTCTTCTGTTATTCCTTCCGTTTCTTCTGTTATTCCTTCCGTTTCTTCTGTTATTCCTTCCGTTTTATCTGTTCTTATTGTCGTTTTTTTAGCTTCTTTTCTTTCCTTTGTTCCTCCTATTTCTTTTGTTCTTTTTGTTTTATCTTTGGCTTCACTGTTCTTTTGTTATTGTTTTGTTTCTTCTGTTCCTTCTATTCTTTTATTTGTTCTTTTTCTTTATTTATTTTCTTTCAATTCTCATTCGTTGTTCTTTTTTCTAGTCTTTTGCATTTTTTCTGTTTGTTTGCGTGTTCATCTTGTTCCCTTTTATTCTCTTCTTGTATCTTTCTGTTGTTTCTCTTTTATTTCGTGTCTTTACGTTCGATCTTTCAGTTCTTATCTTTTCTCTCTTTCTTTTGTGACTTCTGATCTTTCTCTTCTTAATTTTTGTCTCTCTGTTTTTTTTTTTTTTGTTTTTAATTCTCTTTTCATATTTGGTTTTCATTTGTTCTTTCTTTTCTAATTTGTCTTCCGTTTGTTCTTTACTTGTCGTTCATACGTTCTTTCTTGTTTCTTCTCTTCTTGCCTCTGTTCTCTCTAATGTTCCATCTGTTCTTATTTGTTTTCTTTCTCTTTTTTTCCCTTTTTTTCATTCTGTGTTTCTTTTCTTCATTCAAATCTTCCTTTTCCCCCTTTCGTTCTTTCTAGTCTTCCATCTCCTATTTTTCATCTTCCTTTTGTTCTCTCTTTTCTTCCTTCTCTTCTTTCTTTTCTTCCTTCTTTTTTCTTATTTTCCCTTCTCTTGTTCTTTCTTTTATTCCTTCTTTTGTACTTAATTCTCTTCCTTCTTTTGTTCTTTCTTTTCTTCTTTCTTGTATGTCTCTTTTCTTTCTTTTCCTCCTCCTGTTCATTTTTGTCTTCCATTTGTTCTTTCTTTTCTCCCATCTCCTCTTTCTTTTCTTCCATTTTCTGTTCTTAATTATTTTCCTTTTGTTTTTTTCTTGTCTTCCTCTTTTCTTTCTTTTCCTCCTATTCATTTTTATCTTCCATTTATTCTTTCTTTTCACCCATCTCTTCTTTCTTTGTCTTCCTTCTATCCTCTCATTATCTTCCATCTTTTCTCTATCTCTCACGTCTTTCTATCCCCCCTTCCACCCCCTCTCCCCCTTCCCCCCTTCCCTCTCCCCCCTCTCGAATGACACTCATTGCAAAACATGGAAACCTGTTGCTTCTCGGACTGACATGCAACAAGCATCGCCAACGCTAATGCAATATCACCTCAATCACCTCTGGTTCTGTTGACTTGTTGCGGTTGCATTTTTACTTGGTGGTGTACCTGTGGAGGGAAGAGCGGTGGATCGTGTGTACATTGTGGGTATGTGTGTGTGCGTGTTTGTGCGTGTTTGTGTGTGCGTGTTTGTGTGTGCGTGTTTGTGTGTGTTTGTGTGTTTTGTGTGTGTGTGGATTTGTTTGTGTGTGTGTGTGTTTGTGTGTGTTTTGTGTTTGTATGCATGT
>NW_028234412.1:8695931-8698431 GCF_977035675.1 Penaeus japonicus
GGAATAAAGGAGGAAAAAAAAGAAAAAAAAAAAAAAGAGGAAAAGAAGAAAAAAAAAAGAAAAAAGAAAGGGAGGAAATGGAAAGGAAAAAGAAATAAGAGAAGAGAAGAACAAAGAAAAAAAAAAAAAGGAAGAAGGAAGAGGAAAGAAAAAGAAGAAGAAAACAAAAAAGAAAGAAAAGAAAGAAGAAAAACAAAAGAAAAAAAAAAAGGAAAAGGGGGAGAGGGGAAAAAAAGAGAAGATAGAAAAAAAAAAAGAAAGAAGGGAAAAAAGAAAAAGAAAAAAAGAAGGAGGAGGTAAAAAGAAAAAAAAGAGAAAAAGGAAAAAAAAAAAAAGAAAAGAAAGAAAAAAAGGAAAAAAAGAAAAAAAAAAGGACGGAGAAAAGAGAAAATGAAAAAAAAAAGAAAGGAAAAAGAAAAAGAGAAAGAGTGAGAAAAGAAAAAGAGAAAAAAAAAAAGAAAAAGGAAAGAGAAAAAGAGGGAAAAAGAAAAAGAGAAAGAAAAGGAAAACGAAAAAAAAATAAAGAAAAAAAAAAAAAATAAGAAAAAACAAAAAACAAAAAAAAAAAAAAAAAAAAAAAAAAAAAAAAAAAAAATAATACAAAAAAAAAAAAAAAAAAAAACAATCAAAAAAAAAAAAAAAAAAAAAAAAAAAAAAAAAAAAAAAAAAAAAAAAAAAAAAAAAAAAAAAAAAAAAAAAAAAAAAAAAAAAAAAAAAGAAATAAAAAAAAAAAAAAAAAAGGGAGGAAGGGAGAAGGAGAGGGGTAAAGAGAGGCGGAGGGCGGAGCGGAAGAGGGGGGAGGAAGAGGGGGAAAAAGGGGGAAGAACGGAAATGAGGGGAGAGGAGAGTGGAAAAGAGGAGAGAGGAGAGCGGAAAAGAGGGGAGCGGAAGAGGAAAGCAAAGAGAGGAGAGGAGGAGCAGAGCGGTTAAAAGCGGGGAGGAGAAGAGGAGAGGGAGAGCGGGAGGAGAGGGGAGAGGTGAAAAGCGGAAAAAGGGGGAGAGGAATGAGTGGAAAAGAAGGGGAGAGGAGAGTAGAGCGGAAAAGAGGGGAGAGGAAAGCGTGGGAAAAAAGAGGGGATGGAGAGAGCGTTAAGAGGGGAGAGAGAGGAAAAGAGGAGGAAAGGGGAGAGCGGAGAGTGGATAGAGGGGAGATGAGGTGCGGAAAGAGGGGAGAGGAGGAGCGTTTTAAAGAGAGGAGAACGAGAGCGGAGAGAGTCAGGGACAGAGAGGAAGAGAGGAGGAAAAAAAAGAGGAGAGAGGTAGGCGAGCGGGAGGAAGAGACTAAAGAGGAGAAGGAGAGCGGAGAGCGTAAAAGAGGGGAGAGGAGGTGGAGGTAAAAGAGGAGAGAAGAACGGGAAAAGAGGAGAGAGGAGAGCGGGAAAAGAGGAGAGAGGAGAGGAAAAGAGAGAGAGGAGAGCGTAAAAGAAAAAGGGGAGAGGAGAGGAGGAAAGAGGGAGAGAGAGAAGCGCGGAAATGAGGGGAGAGGAGAGAGAGTGGAAGGAAAAGAGAGCGAGAGGAGAGAGGGAAAGAGGGAAGGAGAGAGCGCGGAAAAGAGAGGTGAAAAGAGGAGAGAGGAAAAGAGGGAGAAGGGAGGAGGGAGAGAGGGAGAGGAAAAGGAGGAAAAGAGAGACGAGAGGAAATGAGGGGAGAGGATGGAGGCGGAGAAGAAAGGGGAGAGGAGAGCGGAAAAGAGGGGGAGAGAGAGAATGAAAGAGAGGAGAGAGAGAGCGAGAAGAGCGGAAAAGAGGGGAGGGGAGAGCGTTAAAGAGGGGAGAGGGAGAGGGGAGGAAGAGGGGAGAGGAGAGCGGTAAAAGAGGGGAGAGGAGATGAAGAAAGAGGGGAGAGGAGAGGTTGGGGAAAGAGGGGGAAAGAGAGGAGAGGAAAGAGAGCGTGAGAGAGGGAGCGGAAAAAAGAGGAGAGAGGGGAAGAGGGAAGAGGAGAGTGGAAAAGAAAGGGAAAGAGGGGAGAGGAGGAAAAGCGGAAAAGGGGAAAAGAGAGTGGTAGGTTTTAGAAGGAGAGGAGAGGTGTGAAAGAGAGAAGAGGGGAGAGGAAATAGGGAAATGCGAGAGGAGAGGAAAGCGTAAAAGAGGGAGAGGAGAGCGGGAAAAAAGAGGGGAGAGAGAGGAGAGCGAAAGAGAGGGAGAGAGAGCGGGTAAAAGAGGGAGAGGAGAGAGAGGGAAGAGGAGAGGAGAGCGGAAAAGAGGATAGGAGAGGAACGAGAAGAAAAAGAGGGAGAGAGGAACGGACGGAAAAGAGGGGAGGAGAGGAAAAGAGGGGAGGAGAGCGTTAAGTGCGGAAAGGGAGGAGAGAAAGAGGGAGGAGAGGAGAGAGAGGATAGAGAGAGAAGATGGTTAATAAAAGAGAGGAGAGGAGAAAAGAGGAGGAGAAGGAGAAAGGGAAAGAGGGAGAGGAGAGAGGAAGAAAGGAAGAGGCGAACACAGAGAAAGAGGGAGAGAGGAAGAAAGGAAAAGAGGGAGAGAGGAAGAGAGGAAAAGAGGGA
>NW_028234412.1:8710931-8713431 GCF_977035675.1 Penaeus japonicus
TCGATAAGATAAAGTGTGAAACGAGATGAGAGAGAGAGAGAGAGAGAGAAAGAGGAGAGGAGAGACGTAGGGAGAGAGAGGAGAGAGAGAGTAGAGAGAGAGGATGAGAGGAGTGGAGGAGATGACGAGAGAGACGATGTCTAGAGACGAGAGAGAGAGAGAGAGAGAGAAAGTGCACAGAGAGAGAGATCGAGAGAAGAGCAGAGAGAGAGAGAGACAGACAGACTGAGAGAGAGAGAGAGAGGCAAGAGAGAGAGAGAGAGAGAGAGAGAGAAGCAGAGGAAGATGAGAGGAGGAGAGCAGAGAGAGAGTAGAGAGAGAGGAAGAGAGAGAGATGAGAGAGAGAGAGGGAGATGAGAGAGAGAAACGAGAGCAAGAAGAGAGATGAGAAAGTGCAAGTGAGGAGAGAGAGTCAGACAGGAGAGAGAGAGACGAGAGAGAGCTAGAGAGAGGGCAAGAGAGAGAGATACCAGAACCACGAGAGAGAGGCTGAGAGAAGTAAGAAGATGAGAGTCAGGAGGAGATGAGAGAGAGACAGACGAATACGAGAGAGAGAGTCGAAGGAAGAGAGAGAGAGAGAGATGCCTAGCAGAGAAGTAGCTGAAGAGAGGAGAATAGACGAGAGCAATAACAGGGCAAGGGATAAAAGGAAGGGGGTCGTAGGATGAAAACAGGAAAAAGATAAAGAGCAAGTATACAAACATAAACTGCTGCTTTCTTAATATCAAAATAGCTCTTATTTCAGCAACTCAACAAATAAAAAAACCTACGGCCCACAATATAATCACATTAACGGAGGTGAGATCCGTGTCACGTACATCACTGCGTCCCAGCAAATTCATATAAAGTATTTTTTTATTAAGCACATAAAAACAAACAACAACACAACATTTCCTGTAGAAGTGTGTCGGACTGTCTTACAACTGCAATCACTATCATATTCCATCCTCCTTATCTTAGTATATGAGACGATTTATTAGAAAGAAGGGATTACAAAAAAAACTTTCTCCAATAAAGAACACAGCAACAGAAAACAGAAAAGGATCAACCTTGATATAACGAGATCACAAAAAAGGGGAAAAACAATGTCACATGGTGTGACTAGCGACTTTAATGAGTTTTCGTCCTAGAGACACCTCGGGGACTAATGGAGAGAAAGAGAGAGAGAGAGACAGGGAGAGAGAGAGAGAGAGAGAGAGAGAGAGAGAGAGAGAGAGAGAGAGAGAGAGAGAGAGAGAGAGAGAGAGAGAGAGAGAGAGAAAGAGAGAGAGAGAGAGAGGGTGGGGGAGGGAGAGAGAGAGAGAGAGGGGGTGGGGGGGGGAGAGAGAGAGAGAGAGAGGAAGGGAGAGAGATAGAGAGAGAGAGAACGAGAATGAGGAGGAGGGAGAGAGAGAGATAGAGAGAGAGATGAGAGAGACAAGAGCTGAGAGAGACAAGAGAGAGAGAGAGAAAGATGAGAGAGATGAGAGAAAGAAAAGAGAAGAAGAAGAGAGGGAGGGGGAGAGGGAGAGAGTGCGAGAGAAAGAGAAGGAGAGAGAGAGAGAGGGTGGGGAGGAGAGAGAGAGCGAGGAGGGAAGGAGAGGGATAGAGTGAGAGAGAGAGAGAATGGAGAGAGGAGTCCAGAGAGTCAGAAGGGAGAGTCTCATAGAAGGAGAGAGAGGGTGATCGTGGATCTGGAGAGAGAAAGAGTGAAGAGAGAGAGACTCGAGATGACAGCAGGTTTCAGAGAGAGAGACGAGAGAAAGAGAGTGACGAGATGAGAGAAAGGAGAGGAGAGAGAGAGAGGAGAGACGGAGAGAAGAGAGAGAGTGGAGAGAGAGAGAGCGTGAGGAAAGCTGGAGAGAGAGGAAGAGCGAGATGAGAGAGGCGGAAGAGGAGAGAGAGAGTTGGACGAGAGAGAAATAGAGAGAGAGAGAGAGAGACATATAGAGACTAGCAGAGAGTCGCGTAGAGAAAGTACAGAAAAACAGGTACGAATGCGCACTGCAATAATCGCAAGACAATTGTACTGGACTCTCAGAGAGAGAAAGAAATGAAGATCGAAAGGGAAAGAGAGAAAGAAACAGAGAGAGAAAAAAGAAAGAGAGAATTAGAGAGAGAAAGAGAGAGTGAATAAAAAGGTCATGAACCGCACATGAGACCTAACAAACGCTCTCTTGCCCTATGAACAAAACGTAATGACGTCATAATCTGTATTTACGTAACCTTGCTAATGAAGAAGCCATATTACATAGTAAAAAAAAAAAAAAAAAAAAAAAAAAAAAGAGATATCATTAAGAAACATAAATCTAAATAAACTTTTTGGGGGGGGCACACAATCTATTTATATCTGAGAAGCCTTGCAGTTTTCATGGACTTTTTTAATCACTAGAAATTATACCAACTTATCACATTAGAGATATTAATCCATCATCTCAGAAACCAAAAGAGCGAAGAGATAACACAACACACACACTCACACACCACCAACACCCACACACACGCGCTTCTCTACATTTAC
>NW_028234412.1:8723431-8733431 GCF_977035675.1 Penaeus japonicus
GAAAAATAGGTGGAAGGTGATTTACCTAATGATCATGTATAAATAACACAAGTACAACTGCCACAGACCACTGGGACAAAACATGTTGCGGTGCCATATCTCCTTAAGGCGCCTCAAACAGTAACATGATTGTCCCACACAGAGCATAGAAGCATTTTTTCCCTACACGGAACATTGGAGGAACAATATTGCCATATACAGAGCATAGGAGCATATGTTTTTTTTTTCCTACATGGAGCATAGGAGCAACATTATTGCCATCACAGAGCATAGGAGCATTTTTTCCCTACACGGAACATAGGAGGGACAATATTGCCATACACAGAGCATAGGAGCATATGTTTTTTTTCCTACACGGAGCATAGGATCAGCATTATTGCCATACACAGAGCATAGGAAAAGCATAATTGCCCTACACAGAGCATAGGAAAAGCATAATTGCCATACATAGAGCATAGGAGCAGCAGTATTGCCATATACAGAGCATAGTTGCAGCATTATTGTTACATGTTAATGAGTAAAGTAGGATGCAAGCTTTCTTTCCCGACCTTAGAATAATCAAAACAACCTTGCAACTGGTGTTTTGCTTAGTCAGTTGTCAGGTGTGTATATACCAATCGTAGGATACTAATTAAGGCTTCGGGAGTGAATCCCCGAGAAAGCTGATGAGCTGCTCTCACCAATAGGCAACTTAGGTGTTCGATCTGTAAACAAGGTCGTTGTGTGTAATTTTTTTTTTTTTTTTTTTTTTTTTTTTTTTTTTTTTTTTTTTTTATCTATTTCTCATTTGTTGTCGCTATCAGCATTATCATTCTCATTATTATATAATAACGTGTGTGTGTGTGTGTGAGAGAGAGAGAGAGAGAAAGATAAATAGAGAAAAAGAGAGAGAGAGAGAGAGAGAGAAAGATAAATAGAGAGAAAGTATAACTAGAGGAAAAAGAGATGAGAGAGAGGATAGAGAAAGATAAATAGAGGAAAGAGAGAGAGAGAAAGATAAGAGAGGAAAGAAAAGAGAGAGAGAAAGATCGGGAGAGAAGAGAGGGAAGAAAGAGTAGAAGAGAGAGCGAGAGAGAGGAGAAGAGAGAGAGAGAGAGAGAGAGAGAAAAAGAGAGGCGAGAGAGAAAGAGCGAGATTGAATGAAAGACAGAAAGAGAGAGGGAAGGGAGAGAGAGAGAGAGAGAGAGAGAGAGAGAGAGAGAGAGAGAGAGAGAGAGAGAGAGAGAGAGAGAGAGAGAGAAGAGAAGAGAAGAGAAGAGAAAGGAGAGATAGGAGAGGAGGAAAGAGAGGAGAGAGAGAGAGCGAGCGCTGTGTTTACAAACGAGTCAGCTGATGAGTGGTTATGGCTCGTGATTGGTCGAAATTCTCCAAGAGCTGCGTCAAATGGGATCTGTGATTGGCCACCGAAGATCCGACGTCGTGTGAGATTTACAGCGTTATTATTATTATTATTATTTTTTACTAAATGTAACTTATGCAACCTATGATACTATAGTTTTTACCAACTGCAGGGATACACCACCGAGTTATAGTCTGTAAAAGCTAGTGTCACAGGTAGATATTTAGTTGTAGTTAGTAAAGTTTACTAGGTAGATATATTAGTTGCAGTTAGTAAAAACTATAGTATCATAATTTACATTAGTTGCATTAAAAAGTGACATAAATGGATATTACTTGTATTCAGTAGAAAGCAAAGACATCTCGTGTACGACAAAGATCTGGCGAAAAACAAGACCGCAACAGAACTTAAAGTGCTTTAGGGCGGTTCCTCCAACACGCCTCAAATTTACGGCTCTTTTGAGACTTCGAGTCCATCGTCAACAAGTGATTATGGATAGTGATGTAATGATGGTGGTGAACTTATGATAACAATGATGTGAAAGGGAAATATTAATAGGAAATCGTGGCGTAGTGATGATAACAGCAACTTATCATCATCAAAATCAAAATCTTCCATAATTTCTCATTCTTTATATCGCTTGATATGACCTAATAGATCAATTAAAAAGTTTAAGAGTTGCTTATATGCAGAAACTTATCATCGAGTTTTAGACAAATCTGAACTTTTAATTTTGGTTCTTAAGTACTCGCCTTAGTAATTTCCCCTGAATTTCGATCAAAGTGGATTATTTTCAGAACAGGAAAGTTCCCTTCAAAAAATCGTTGCAATTAGGGAATATAACGTTCATTCTGTAAGATTACTGTAATCATTAAAGACCATTTAAACTTGTTGCTTGTTGTTTGATGTTTAATATACCGTCATAAATGCCAGATTTAATTACAAAGAACCTTCGGTATTTCACAGCCGATATTTTCAAATTGTTTGACGTTTGAGAGATTCAGGGTTAACTATACAAAACCATCAACAGAACGTCATCTATTTTTTTTTCAATGATATACATATCTATCTATCTATCTATGTATATATGTATTTATATATATATATATATATATATATATATATATATATATGTATGTATGTATACACACACACACACACACACACACTGCCGTCCACCACTCAACCTCAACTCACGTCAATTATCTTCGACTTGCGGTAATGTTCGATGAAATAATTCCTACTATTCGTTCCTTCGTATTCCATTTCCTTTTCTATCCCCTCACACTGAAACGCTACCCATAAATCTTTCAACGAAGATAATTTGGCCGTAAAAAGCCAAATCTCGTATCAACATAGGGCAAGCTGTTTATGTTTCCTCATATATTAGTGGACGTAAATCAACAACGACGCCCAGTAAGTGGTCTTCGGGAGACCATCTGTTATATTTTCTTGAGAGGAAATATGTGCGTATATCTTTGTATTATTGTGATTGTATTAAGGAGAGCTTCGCCAAAGACCTCCGGGGCGTTAGGAAAACTTCTTTCATAACTTTGTAAAAGACTTGGGATAAGCTTCTTTTATATTCTACTGATGGTGTTGGGCAATGCCTCTTTCATGTCTGTAATAATGTTGATATAAGCTTCTGTCCTGTTCCGACGGCCATAGGAACGTATTCCCGTGGTGTTGGGGTGAGCTTCTTTCAAATGCTGTAGCTGGTGTTAGAGAGAACATCTTTTGTATTCTTGTGATGGTGTTTGGGATGGCATCTTTCAAATGTTCCAGGAGATACTGGAGTGAGTGTCTTGACATTCTTTCAGGATGAGAGGCTCTCAAATAAAGGTCAGGGTGTTTTACAAGAATTTAAGATATACATATATTTGTTTTTCTTTTTTCCCTTCTAACTGTTGTTATCTTGCAATTCTGCCTATATGCCTACCATTTTCATTTCATTTGTGTATGTGCATGTTCATACGCATGCAAATGCATAAATGTGTATATATATATATATATATATATATATATATATATGTATGTATATATATATGTATATATATATATATATATATATACATATATATATATATATACATACATACATATATATATATATATATATATATATATATATATATATATATATACATATATGTGTGTGTGTGTGTGCGTGTGTGTATTCGCATATATGTATAAAGAAATGCCAAGTAATGTGATTATAAGTAAATCTAGCAAATACAAGTAAATATGAACTAGAAGAGAGAAGAACAGGATATGAAAATTGAAAGAGGCTCGAGTGTAGAGTGTGTATCGGGGGGAGGGGAGGGGGGGGGTAAGGGGATAAGAGAGGGTAGGAGGAGAGGATAAAGGAGAGGGTACGGGTTAAGGATAAAGGGGGGGGGGGTGAGTGGAAGGGTAGAGAGTCCCATTATCTTGATTACGAAGGAAAGGAAATTTCTTGACGTTAATGAGAATTCGCTATGAAGAAATTCGTTTGATAAGTCGTCTCTCCTGATCTTATCATTTGGTTTATGAGAATTTTAAATTCCTCTTTTTGGGGATATAAGATTCCGAGACTTTAATCTACTTTTGGTATATTTTTAATGTTATTTCAAAAATTGTTTCAATTATCCACGTATCTTCAAGATAGGTTTTAGTCTCAAAGAATAGAAAAAAAAAAAAAATGGATCGTCTTATTAATTCTTCTCATTCATATATTCTTTTCTTTTCTTATTGCATATCAACTCGTTATTGCATCATACAATTTATTACGTCTCACATATTACATTATTGGTTTCCCATCACATCTTATTGCAATCACATGTTTAGTCATCACACTCGCAGTAATTAGCAATCTCGAACTAATCACAAAAATTGTCATATTGATCTTTAAAGATGTGTTTCTTTATTCATTGGTTTATCTATTTTTTATCTATCGATGCGTGGATGTACTTGGGAGATTGTTGATGTACGATGACAGGCTGACAGGCTGGGGATGATAATTATTTGATAATTGGCAGGTTGGTAAAGATTATTTGAAGTACAGTGATATCCAGACACCCACTGCTATCTATATGAATAAAAATAATTACCACTTCACTTAAACTCATCACTTGACCTCAGATACAATGATTATTGCTTCAGATCACACAACACGTTACTTTCCACTTTACGCGAATTAATCTAATGATATCCATATCATGATAAAAAGATGATTTGATTTCAACCTGCAATACTCGTAAAGATATTGACAATGTAACAGATGGAATAAAGAATCTGAATTTAAATCTGAATTGAAACACGTGTCTGTAAATGTTGTTAGGGAGAACATCTTTCATGTTTTTTTTTCTGATACTGTTGGGGTTTGTTTATCTCATATTGCATTGATGATTCTGGGGCGAATTCTCAGAATCTTTTAATTATGTTGGGAAAAAGCTTCTTTCATATTATTTTAATAGTGTTAGGGAGAGCATGTTTCCTATTTTTGCGATAATGCTGGGACGAGCTTCTTTACTGGGATAAGGGAGAACATCTTTCATATTCTTGTGATTGCTAGGGAGAGCATCTTTCATATGTACTTTCCACTTTACTCTAGATGCTTTCACTTTGACTCACAACGCTTATCAAATATGTAAACCGTCTTGTATACTTGCATGTCGACGAAGCAATTCTTCAATATTGCATGGCGTGAGATTATCTTTAGAAAAGTAATTTTTGATTAAATTGATAAACAAGCATATTGATTAACAAATAAATGAAAAGGTACGTATGCTATTAAAGTAGATAGATTGAAATAGAACAAAGGTACGCGTAGATAAAAAGTTTAAATGAATAGAGGTAGATAAGTAGACCTAAATGAAAAAAAAAAAACATAATTGACTTCATTCTTCTTTTTCGTTGTCTTTTTAAAGGAACTTCTCTGCAGGGTTGACGTTTCGATAAGTCGTCTCCACTTGGCTCAGTCCCGAAGAAGCTCCTCGCCCGCCATTTCTCTCTTTCTCAGATCTTCTCTCTCATTCTCCATCCACATTTGCTTCAGTTTACCTCTGCTCCGTCTTCCCTGCACCTCCATTTCTAATACTCTTTTTTCCTACATGTTCCTCTTCCCTTCTCACCTTGGGACCATACCATCGAAGTCTTCTCTCTTGGATTTTATTTGACACCTTAGTCACTTTAACTGTCCTCTTAATTGTTAAATTCTTGATCGTGTCCGATTTTGTAACACCACATGTTCATCTCAATATTTTCACTTCCTTCACGTTAAGTTTCTTTTCATACGTTTTGGTAGATCCTCACTTTTCCGTATATTTCCGTATAGCATTACGCGTCTTACTACTAACCTGATATTAACTCCCTTGTTATACAGTACTCTAGAAACAGTTTTTTATTTTTGTTTATATTCATCCCAGAGCACTCTATGAGACATTTCTGCATCCAAGTCTCCCTTCTTTGACACTGTCGACCCAAGATATTCAAAATTATTCACTCTCCTTAAATTTATTTCCATCAATTGTAACCTCTTCTTCAATCCCATCGATAAAACTCAGGTATCCCGTTTTCTTCCATTTGATTCTTAGACCTCTATTCTCTAAAGCTCTCCTCCAATATTCCATATTTTCTTTGACCTACTGGTGCCGCATATAATTATGTCACCTGCAAAGAGCATGCATTACGAGGACTGATCTTTTATCTTCTCCGACAAGGCGTCCATTACAAGATCAAACAGACAAGGGCTCAGTGAAGAACCCTGGTGAAGTCCAGCATGGACAGGGATCCAGTCTGTCAACCCCATGCTTCTTCTTACCCTAGTTCTTGCCTCTTCATACGTATCCTGTATCGATCCTATGTGGGGTTTTTTTCTGGCATTCCTTTCTCACTCGTGCATCTCCATAACTCTTGACGAGGTACTCTGTCGTAGGCCTTTTCCAGGTTTATATATATATATATATATATATATATATATATATATATATATATATATATGTGTGTGTGTGTGTGTGTGTGTGTGTGTGTGTGTGTATAATGTCCATTCCTTTCCCCTTCCCCCCTTTTTTTTCTTTTTTTTTAAACACTACACCCGTAATCCCTCTACCTAACATAAATACCAAACTGTTCAATCCCTATCGCCGTTTCCTCTCTCAGTCTTCCCCCTATTCCTCTTCCCAGACCCTCATTATAATTGAAACTGATATAAATCCTTTGCAATTCCCACTATTCTGGATATCACCCTTCTCCTTGCAGATAGTCACAATGCAACAATCTCCCTCCACTCCTCTTGCATTTTCTCCTCATAACATATCTTTTATCATCCCTCCCTCTTCTTCTTGACATTTCTACACCTCCGCAGGCATATCGCCAAGTCCAGTTGCCTTTCCTTCCCTCATTTTTCTAAGTCCCTTTCATAGATTCTTATTTACTTACATCTGGAGTGAGATCCTAGTTTGGGAATCCTTGATTCTAGGATTCTTCTCATTCAGCAGATGCTCGAAATATTCTCCCTAATTTTCCTTGTCCATCATATATTTGACTTCATTACTAAAGAATTAATGAATTGATAAATAGAATGAGCAGAATTATCATGATTATGATCAATGTTATAATTATTATAGTTTTTATTATTATCCTTGTTATTATCATCATCATTATTATCATTATCATTATTAGTATCATAATTATTGATGCTTTTATTGTTATCATTAATATTATCATTATTATTGTTCTGATTATTATCATTATCATCATCATTACTATTCTTATTGTTATTATTACAGTTATCATTGTTATTATTATTATTATAATTATCATTATCATTATCTTTATTACTAATATTACTACTACTATCATTATTAGCTTTATTTTTATTACTATAGTTATTATCATTATTGTTATTGTTATTATCATTATTAATATCATGGTTATTATCATCATTACTATTATGATTATTGTTATTATAATTATTATTGTTATTATCATTATTATCATTAATATTATTGCTATCACTACCATTATTATAATCATCATTATCATTATTATTATCATTATTTTCATTATTTTCATCATCATCATTATCATTATTGTTACAATTATTATCATATATCTATAACCATTATTATCATCATCATTGTCATCATCATTATTATTATCATCATTATCATCATAACCATTGGAAATATTATCATCATTTTTAACTTTATTATTATAATCATTATCATTATAATTTTCTTCATTATAACTACTATGGTAGTAAAGATTATTATAATTGTGGTAGTCATAATAATAATAATCATTATTGTTATCATATGACTACTATGTTATGACTGCTATCATCATCGCCATCATTATTAGGACTGCTATCGCTTTATCATTTTTACAATTGTTATTATTACTACAATGATCATTATCATCGTAGCCGTTATCATTATTATTGTTGTCATTATCATTATCATTATTAATAGTAGTAGTAGTAGTATCTTTATTATTATAATCCTTGTTGTTGTTATTGTTATTATCATCATTATTATAATTTTTATTGGTTTACCATTATTATCATTATTATTGCTATTATTATTATCATTATTTTTTTTTAGAGTTGTTGATGTTTATATTACCATTTTTATTATCACTATTATTATTATCATGACTATTGTTAATATCATTATCATTCTTATTGTTATTATCATAATCATTATTATTATCATTATTGCCATCATTATCATTACCATCACTATTGTAATTATAATAATTACAAATATTATCATAATTATCCTTTTGTTTTCATGATTATCATTAGTGTTATTTTATCATTATTACCATTATCATTATCATCCCTATGCAAAGGTGATATAAAAAAAAAGCTTAGATCAGCTTAGAAACCTCTCCAGAATTTTTTTTTCTTTTATTATTCTGCAACTGACGGCAACATCGACTATTTTTTCTTGCAATGCCGCGTTCAAAGAAGCATGTTCCTTAACCGTTAAATGCATATGATCTGTTTCCTTGTCAGGTAATTTGACATATCGATTTTATACGCGATGATTTCAATATGAGCTAAAGAACTTACCTTCAGAACATGATTTCTTTGATGCGCAAAAGCTGTTCGATTTCCGATGAAAATAGTGTTTTATTTTTATTTATTTATCTATTTTTTTATATTTTTGATAAGAATCGAAACCCACAAGCACCCTCTTTGAATGCAAGTATAGGCTCGATTTTTATTTTTATATTTTTTGATACACTTTTTTTGCCTTTCTGTAAGGCAGATTATATGGATATGAAAAGTAGACCTATAAGTATTTTATACTTGATTGTAAGAAAGATAGAACCGAAATTCCATCGTTTATTAATTTTGATTTTATTACATTACCACTAGTTATATAGATTTCCAAAGTCTTGATTCTCACTCTCGTTTCTTATCCCACTAATTCACCCCTCTCATCTCCCTCTCCTTCATCGTTATTTCCTTTACCTCTTTTCCTTCAAGGATTCATTCCAATTCCCTCATACCAACTCAGGGAATTTCCCTTTAATCTGGGGGAGATATGGTGTTCCTATTAAAACATCTCTCATTCTCACTCTCTACCCTTTTCAACCATCCTTTCTTCCGTTGCTTGCTGTTCCATCCTTTTTTCCACTCCCTCTTATTCACTTGTAAAAGTAAATTATGTTCATATTATACCATGTCTCACTCTCGTATGTACATAGGTTTATTATTATTATCATTATTATCATTAGCATCATCATTATCATTATTGTTATTATCATCATCTTCATTATTGTTATTATCATCATCATTATCATTATTGTTATTATTACAATCACCATTGTTGTTATTATCATTTTTATTCACACGGGGAGGTTGCTCTTAATTCAAATAGAATGTTCATATCTTTTCATTTCTCAGATGGAGAGGTGAAGTGTTCATATCACCTCAGTTCTCACTATTATCCCATTCGTTCCATTTCCTTGTACTCATATTTCGTCTTTATCCACATGGATGTAGAGTCTTCATATTATCTTCTTTCGCACCATCCCAAACCCGGTCTTTATCTTATACTCCTATCCACTTACTATCCCAAAGCCACTCTTTATCTTTCTCTCCCATCCGCTTATCATCTCAAACGCGCTCTTCACTTTTCTCACTCATCCACTTATCATCTCAATCCCGGTCTTTATTTTTCTCTCCTATCCACTTACTATCCCAAACCCTCTCTTTATCTTTCTCTCCCATCCACTTACTATCCCAAACCCTCTCTTTATCTTTCTCTCCCATCCACTTACTATCCCAAACCCTCTCTTTATCTTTCTCTCCCATCCACTTACTATCCCAAACCCTCTCTTTATCTTTCTCTCCCATCCACTTACTATCCCAAACCCTCTCTTTATCTTTCTCTCCCATCCACTTACTATCCCAAACCCTCTCTTTATCTTTCTCTCCCATCCACTTTCTATCCCAAACCCACTTTTTATCTTTCTGTCCCATCCACTTACTATCCCAAACCCGGTCTTTATCTTTCTCTCCCATCCACTTACTATCCCAATCCCGCTCTTTATCTTTCTTCCCCATCCACTTACTACGCCAAGCCCCTATTATCCCCTATTTCTTCCACTTCTCTCTCATCCACAATTTGTTCCATTCCTTCATAAACACACCAGGGAAGTTCACCT
>NW_028234412.1:8778431-8780931 GCF_977035675.1 Penaeus japonicus
TCACTCTGTCCCCTTCTCTCTCTCACTCTCTTTCTCACTCTCTCTCTCCTTTTCACTCTTTCTCTTCCTCTCTCTTTCTCCTTCTCTCTCTCCCTCTCTCTCTCTCTTTCTCTTTCTCTCTCTCTCTCTCTCTCTCTCTCTCTCTCTCTCTCTCTCTCTCTCTCTCTCTCTCTCTCTCTCTCTCGCGTTTTCTCTCTCTCTCTCTCTACTCTCTCTCTCTCCTCTCGCTCTTTCTCTCTCTCTCACTCTCTCTCTCTTCTCTCTCGCTCTCTCTCTCTCTTCTCGATTTATATATATTATATATATATTATATATATATATATATGTTATTTATATATTATATTATTATATAATATATATGTATATATATATATATATATACTATTATATATATTTATATATATATATTTGTTTATATGTATATATCCCATATATATATGTAGATATATATATTTTATTTTATATTTATATATATATATCTATATTTACATATTTTTATATATATATATATATATATATATATATATATATATATATATATATATATATACATACACACACAAACACATACATACATGCCTACATATCTATACACACACCTACACCCACAACACACATCCCTTTCACCAGGTACAAGCAGCCGATCTTCTCGCTGACCGCAACAGCCGACTGGCAACCACACACGTTTCATTTGTCCCGCATAACGCCGAGCCTTCGTTATGAATGCAGACATCGTCATGCACTGTGCTCGCTGTAACCTAGTCATGCATACTCGTGCCCTGGCGTATTCACAGGCGGATATACAGTATAAGCGCATACACAAGGGGTTATACACATGACAATGGGGGATAAATGAGGTTATGTTTCCAAGAATTGTTATTGTTATTATTATCGTCATTATCATTAATATTATAATCATCATCATTGTTATCATTATTGTAATCATTATTATTATTTTTACTAATTTTATTATTATTATTATTATTATTATTAATGCTGTTATTATTATCAGTTTTATGATTATCATTGTTTTCATTAATACCCTTATCATTCATACTGTTATGATCATTATTATCATCATCATTATAGACTCCCATGTGACTATGACTATGAAACAAAGAACTTATTCCAGTTAACGTGCGGGCATGAAAAAGATTAAGCCTACACACACGCACACACACACACACACACGTACACACACACACGTACACAATCCCCCCCCCCCCCCACCACAAACACCCCACACACACCAACCACACACACACGTACACCCAACACACAACACGTACACACACACACACACACACACACACACACACGTACACACACCCACCCACACACACACGTACACAACACACAACACACACACACACACACACACACACACACACCCGCACACACACACACACACACACACACACACACACACACACACACACACACACACACACACACACACACACACACACACACGTACACACACACACACACACACACACGTACACACACACACACTTCTTTCCATACATTTTAATGAATTCTTTTAGAAAATAAGTGAATCCCATCTTATCTACATGACAAAAATCTCTTACCTTTAAACATCACTAGATCTTCCTCATAAGAGGAGAACCTACTTCGACCTAATCTGACCTAACCGAATCTAACACAACAAAAACAAGAGAGAACCTCGTCTAGCCTAATACAACCTAACCTAACCTAACCTGACCTAACCTAACCTAACCTAATACAACCTAACCTGACCTAACCTAATCTAACCTAATGCAACCTAACCTAACCTAACCTGACCTGAGACCTCGGCTCGCATTTCCAATTCCTGGTACTATAAAGGATCTAGTCGTATCATCAAAAGCCTAGAAATATAAAACTCACGAGATATATAATATTATTTCCACCACAACTTAGAAGGTCTTACGAACGAACGGAATTCAATAAGAAAATCATTGCATTCTAGACTTAGTAATAATTTATATGGTCATGTGTGTAGTGCTTGAGGCTATTTCTAAAAGAGACATAGCACTGATAATAGCAGCATTAGTAGAAGGAAATATCGAATACATTTTGTAAAATAAGAAAAAAAAAAAACTAACACAAACATACCCACGCAATAACAGGCATAAAAATTGCGCCACACTATTCGAAGAGTTTCAAAAATAGACCTTATGCTAGGGAGTACAAAAGCTCAAACAAACATCCCACAAATATCGCCTTACGAGATACGACGCGACACTGATCCTCACACACGGACAAGAAGTGCCTGGCCTACGTAAAGTGAGTAGGCCTATGAGAGAGAACTAAGAAGATCTGTTCTGGTAAGTCTATAGTATAAGGATGTGGGTTAAACCTTAGGTAAGTGCGTCTTTTCGATCTTCCTTTGTCCTCTCTCTCTCTCTCTCTGTCTATCTATCTATTTATCTATCTGTCTATATGTCTGTCTATCTCTATCTCTATTTCTCTCTTTCTTTTTTTTCTCTCTTTCTCT
>NW_028234412.1:8810931-8818431 GCF_977035675.1 Penaeus japonicus
TATTCACTTCCGCTTGGATTTCTGCCTTTGTTTCTGTCTCTGACTGTTTGTCTGTCTGTTTGTCTGGCTGTCTGTCTGTCTGTCTGTCTGTCTGTCTCTCACTTTCTCTCTATCTATCTCTCTTTCTCTTTCTCTCTCCCTTCCCCCATTCCTCTCTCTCTCTCTCTCTCTCTCTCTCTCTCTCTCTCTCTCTCTCTCTCTTCCTCTCTCTTATTCTCCTCTCTCTTCCCTCCCTCCCTCCCTCCCTCCCACTCCACCTCTCCTCCCGTTCTCTTTATCTCCCTTCCTCCCTCCTTTCTCCACCCTCCACCACCTTCACATCTCTCTCTACTCTCTCTCTACTCTCTCTCTCAACTCTCTCCTCTCTCACTCTCTCTCCCTCTCCCTTTCCCTCCCTGCCTCCCTCCTTCTCTCCCTCCCTTCTCTCCCTCTTCCTCCCTCTCCTCCCCCCCCTCCCTCCCCCTCTCCCTCCCTCCCTCCCTCCCTCCCTCCCTCCCTCTCTCTCTCCCTCCCTCCCTCTCTCTCTCTCTCCCTCCCTCCCTCCTTCTCTCCCTCCCTCCCTCCCTCTCCCTCTCTCTCACTCTCGAACACGTAAAAAGGACAACATTTGCACACAATCCTCCGTAAACCTTCAGACCAAGAGAGCAATAATCTCGAGTGTGAAAAAGACAACGCAAAAAAATAGAGAAATCGCTGTGGAACAGAATCATCTCCCAAGTGAAAATAACTCGATGGGAAATTGATGAATCTTAATTGATTATTCAGATGGAGGTGGACGAGAGGATAGAGAGAGAGTGGTGAGGGAGTGGAGGTGAGAGAAGAGAGTGGAGGATGGAGGAAAGGAGGAAGGAGGAATGAGAGAGAGAGAGAGAGAGAGAGAGAGAGAGATAAAAAATAAGATACAGCAATTCCTAACCCGTCATAACAAGACCTTGGTAATATTTATACTCTTTGCATAGACTTCCAGGAAGCAGCTGGTTATAACACTGACATAAGAAAACGAATAAATATATATAATATAATATATAATTATAATTATATATGGTTTACCCCTCGCCCCCGTCCACGCCCCCCCCCCCCCCCCCCCCCCCCCCCATCCCCCTCATTTCTTTTCATTATCAACATCGGACACATTGCAATGTCCGTAGAGTTTGGGTGCGCAAATGGTTATGCTGTTATTCATTAAACAAAGGATTACCTATTTGTTTCGTAGAGATAATACCTACAAGTTTACGATGAAAATAAAAATGGGTGAGACACCGAGGCGTAACACCAGGCGTATCGAAATATAAAGTAATATGTATCACAAAATTTGAAAATGACGAAGTGGAGGAAGTTCAAAAACAGCTATAACTTCACCTTACAATATAGCTGAAGATTCTGCACCACTATATTTATGAGAACGCGGTTGACCACACAGGAAACACTCTTCTATGTCATGGCTTTCTATCATGAGTACCTCACCTCAAAAGAAAAAAACAAAAAAAAACAAAAAAAAAAAATGTCACTCGAAAATTGTGACGGATAACAGGTCATCACACATACCCCAACCGTCAAAAAAAAAAAACAAAAGTCACTTCGGAAAATTTGTTTGGACGATTTACAAGCTCCACTTCAACAAACCATAGCCAAAACACAACCCCCAACCACCCCCCCCCACCCACTGCAACAACCCTGAAATCAATGTAGACTATTCTACAAGTCAAGTATTATTAACTAAAACCGAATGGAACTGACAATGGCAAAACAAGGACCACCCGTCAACATCAGGGCAAAAATTGTGACGCTCGGAAGAAAGTGAAAGAAGGAGGAAAAAAGAAATAAATACGCCCCGTCAAACTCACCTCTGGGGGAAAGCCAAACTAGTCACTGCAATGGAAAAAAAAGGAAGAAAAAAAGGAGGAAAAAATAGGTTGTAACAACACATAGATTAAGATCTAGCCTTGCAAAAATAAAAAAAAAAAAAAAAAAAAAAAAAAAAAAAAAAAAAAACAAACATAAAAAAAAAAAAAAAAAAAAAAAAAAAAAAAAAAAAAACACCGAATTTCTAGCAATAAAGACTGAGAGCGTCTCAAATTTGGCCAAATCGTCTTAGACCCTTTTAGGACACAGACCACCTGGCGTTTGAGTGGTCAATAGCTATACTATTACATTAACTAATGTAATGAAGATTTCCACATTTGGTAGCAGGCATGGTGGAGTAAGTAGGACAACACGAGCATAACACGAATGTAAAAACACCAAAAAGACACAATAAATGTAGACACTTGAACAAAGAGAGGCACAAAAATATAAACAAATAAATTCATACGCTGAACATGAAACAAATAAATGCACTAAGACAACCACACTAGAGACTAAAACAAGAACGCACTCGCAAACAGACACAGGTTCTGCACCAGAAATGTGTTTGATATTACTTCAGCAGCTATAAATCCAATGGCACAGTGCCTCTGGATCCTTCTTCCGCGGAACGAATACCAAAGCAGCTGGCGTACTGAAGTGATGACTTATGGCTTAAGAGACTCAAAGATCTATGAGCTCTTTCTGAGATGCCAGACTCTCTCTCTGTCTCTCTCTCTCTCTCTCTTTCTCTCTCTCTCTGTTTCTCTCTCTCTCTGTTTCTCTCTGTTACTCTCTCTCTCTCTCTCTCTCCGTTTCCGGCTCCGTCTCTCGGTCCCTTTCCCTCTTCCTCTTCCTCTCCCTTTTTGTCTCCCTTTCTCTTTCCCTTTCCCTCTCCCTCCCCTCTACCTCTCCCTCTGCCCCCTTTCGTATCCCATCTCCTCTCCCCTCTCTCTCTCTCCGTCTCTCCCTCCTTCCTTCCCCTCTCCCTTTCCTCCTCTCCCTTCTCCCTCTTCCTCTCCTCTCCCTCTCCCTCTCCCTCCCCTCTACCTCTCCCTCTCCCTCTCCCTCTTCGTCTCCCTTTCCCTCTCCATCTCTCTCTTCCTCTCCCTCCCTCCCCCTTCCTCTCCCACTTCCCTTCCTCTCCTTCTCCCTCTCCCTCTCCCTCTTCCCCTTCCTCTCCTTCTCCCTCTTCCTCTACAATCTGAAACGTCCTTTTTGAACCGCATTCCCCGTACCACGACTCAACACAGGATGGATCAACCCCCCCCCCCTCCTCAAAAAAAAAAAAAAAAAAAAAAAAAAGTCGGTATTCTGACGTTCGGAGAAGCATTGTCTTTGAAAGTTGCGGTAGAAAAAAATATATCTATTGCAATCTCTCCGTGGTAACAGATACATATTGCATGCTTCGTATCAACTGATGTTTTATTAAGTGAGCCTGTAATTGATAGATATATAGATTGAAAAAGAATTAGATAGAACATTTTGATTAGCAGCAACATAGATAGATATCTAAGTAGAGAAAAAAAGATAGATAGATAGAGAGATAGAAAGACAGAAAGATGCAAGGATAAATAGACAGTTGACTATTTTCAAAGCGTTTCTCTCCCCACACGAGTTACAAAACTTCCTAAAAGAATTATAAAAAAAAAGAAAAAAGTTTTATCCTGTTTGCGAGTAAATTCTGAATGTCCTCAGGAGACGGATATATAATCCTTAATATCCCTATCGGTTTGATGAATGAATACTTTGATATAAAATATATACTGTGTTTTTTCTCACGAGATTGCACATGTATCATTATTGATCCTATTTTTTATTTCTTTTAGTTCTTATTCTTATCCGTGTCCTTATTATCATTGTTATTGATATTATCATCATTATCATTACTATTATAACTGTTATCATTATTACTTTAGTTAACATTTCATTATCATCGTTATCACCATCAATATGATTATTATTTTCATCTTTATTATTATCATAATCTTTACTTTCGTTTTCATCATTATCATCATCATTATCATAATTATTGTTATTGTGATCATTATATTTGTTATTATTATCATTATCATTGTTATCATTTTTATTAGTAATAGTATCATTATCTTCATTATCTATTATTATCACATTTAACATGGATTTTGCTATCAATTATTATCATTATCATTATTACCATTATTAATATAATTTCCATCATCATTATCATTACAACAAAATAACAATAAACAAAACAAAACAAAAAACTAAAACAAAACAAAAAACAATCACAATAACCATGAAACTCAGCTTACAACCCCCCCACCCCCCCCAAAAAAAAAAAAAATAGACCGGAAAAAACGAAACCAAAAAAATCAATAAGCATTCCCTTAGCATCTTAGCATCATCTGCCGCCGTGCATAGGAGAAGAGAAGAACAGCTTCCTTACAGCTTGTCTTGTGACTTTGGGTAGATGAAGAGGATGGAGAAAGATCGCGGTGGAAGAAAGATGATAATATATTCTTACAGGAAGAGAGGAAGATTGAGATATTAAAGGAAGCATAATTTAAGAAGAGAAAGAAGAATAAAGACAATGCGAAGATCAACCTTAGAGATATTTCACTTCCATCTTTATATCTATAGCGATAGTGATGATGATAGTAATGATGATTAGAATGATGAACATTAAGATAATAACAAAATAATAATAACAATATCGAAAAAAATAACGATATTAATCCGGTGATAATCCGAACCATAATCGTAATGATAAAAAAAAGAAGGAAAAAAATAAAAATCCCACTCAGATCTATAAGCAGGAATTAATGTACATATTATAACTTCTTATCAAGACCTTGAATACCGATAAGATCAACAGCTATTTACGTTTTAATCTCTCTTCATTAATCAACCTTAATCTAACCATTGTTTTTTTCCCTTACAAACTTTCCTTTAAAAAATATATATAAAACAAAACGAAAGTTTGGCGAGTTTTGTCTCTTGATATAGTCTATTGAGACGCATATGTTTTTGCGTGTCTTTGGGCGATAGATAGATAGATAGATAGAACAGGTGTATATTTGTGTATGGTGTGATAGATAGATCTGTTGTTAGGAAGGTCCCCTGTCTTCCTTATTTTCTGTTTCTCTTTCTTACTTTTCTTTTTCTGTTTTGTTTTCTTCTTTACCTCTTTCGTCTCCTTCTTTTCTTCACCTTCTTCTCATTTTCCTTCTTCTTCTTCATCTTCTTCGTTCTCTCCATTTTTTGCCCTTTCACTCTTTCTTCTTCTTGCTAATTCTTCTTATCATTCTCATTCTACTACTCCGTCCTTTTTTCTCTCCTTCCTCTTCTTCGTCTTATTCGCTTCCATTCTATTTCACTTCTTTTTCCTCTTCCTCTGTGCTATCTCACTCATCATCATCTTTATTATCATCTGCATCATCCTCATTATTTGTATCATCATCTTTATCATCATCATCATATTTAGCATCATCTATATCATCATTTTTATCATCATCCTTATCTTTATCATCATCATCATCTTCATAATCATCATAATCATCCTTATCATCACCATCATCATCACCATCCTCCTCCTCTTTATAGTTATCCACTTTATCACCATCCTTATCATCATTATCATCATCACCAACTTCCAGCAACCTTCCTCCTAAGCAAGATCATTGTTGCAAATCACGTTGATCCGATTTTGTCTTACAAGATTTTGTTTATTTTTTTTTTACCGCCGGATGCCCTTCCTGATGCCATCCACTACCGATTCAGAATAATTAACTAATGTACTTAATCAAAATCAGTTATTAATTGCAATTCATGCAACATGTTTGATTATATGGAATACAGTGTTATTGCTTCACCAAAAGTGCAATCAGTGTTAAAGCGGATGTTATGTGATTGATTCAGCTTCTAGTATATAAGCGTTACATACAATGCATTTTAATTGTAAAATGATAATGATAATGGTGATGATGATAAGGATGATGATGAGGAGGGTATTAATAATAGTAATAGTAATAATAATGATAATGATAATAATAATAATAATAACAATAATAATAACAATAATAATAACAATAATAATAATGATAATAATAATAATAATAGTAATAATAATAATAATAATAATAATAATAATAATAATAATAATAATAATAATAATGATAACAATAATAATAATAACAACAACAACAACAATAATAATAATAATGATAATAACAATAATGAGGATATTCTTTGCAAGTCAAGTTGCAATTACAGGGAAACTAAAGTGAATGTTCCTTTCCTTTACAATTTCGCACAGTTTGAATTGCAAATCTTCTCTAACATGTCCTGCGTAATCTTGCTTCAAGTCATTTAAAACTTTGACTTGCTACATTCATCATCGTGTGAATGCTGACACACGTAGCAAAAGGATTTCAGCTGATTAGCAATATTCTAGATGAAGTCAAATACGACAAATGAGCTTAAGAATCACACAAAAAAAAAAGAAAAAAAAAGACAATAAAAAGAAAAAGAAAAAAAAAAAGTAAGATTGAGACTTAGAATGAATGGAAAGATTAAGGTTCAGAAAGAATGGAAAAACAAAATGAGAATAAAAAGAAAAAAGAAAAAGAAATGTTCTTTGCTCTTTGGATTGGGTTTCGAGAACATCTGTGAGAACAGAAGAACACAAGGAAATGGATAGAGAAAAGGATGCTGAAGTTCTTCAGAGTGAATTTTACCTATTTTATCCTATTCCTTTTCTTCCTATCCCTGCTTAGCTTAGTCCCTTTCTGTCATTTCCTTTAGTTTTCTTTCCCTTTTCCGTACTTTCCTTTTTTTTTCCTCTCTCTTCCCTTCCAATCTTAGGTCCCGTTTCATCCCTCCTTTCTCTACCCTCCTATCCCATCTCTGCCCTTCTCTACCCCTCCTTTCCCTTCCCAATCCTTCTTTCCCTCTATTTCTTTTTTCCTTTCTATCCCATCCTTTCCCTTCCGTTCCTCTCTCTTCTCTTCCCTTCCCCTCCCTTCCCTTCCTATCCTTTCTTTCCATTCCTCCCACCATCTCAACCTTCCGTCTCTTCTCTTGTCTTCCCTTCCCTTCCCTTCTTTTCCCAACCTTTTCATTTCCTTCCCTTCCCTTCCCGTCTCATCTTCTCTTCATTCCTCTTCTTTCCCCATCCTCTCAAACTCCTTTCCTTCCTTCTCCTCTATTCCTTTCTTTTCCTTCCCTTCCTTTCCCTTCCCATCTTCCCTTCCTTTCCCATCTTCCCTTCCTTTACCTTCCCATTCCTTCCTTTCCCTTCTTCTCTTCCTTTCTCTTCTTTCCCCTTCCCTTCCCCTTCCCCTTCCCCTTCCCCATCCCCCTCCCACGCCCACGCCCACGCCCACGCCCACGCCCATATCCCAACGCAGCATCTCCCGATCTGCATAAACCGAACTGCTCTCAGTGTTCATTATCTATCAGTCCAATTCCATCCGTGGCGCTTTACTGCAGTGGAGTTGATATTAATAGTTGCATGCAATAATCCCTGGTTTCAACTTGCATCTGTAACTGGTAAGATTGGATATGTATTAAGTTGGTGGTTATGTTTTAATTACTTTGGAAACTGGTAAGTCGTTACAAGAAGACTTTTGAAAAATTGATTAATCATGACAATGGTCTTTTATTTGAGGATAGTGT
>NW_028234412.1:8823431-8828431 GCF_977035675.1 Penaeus japonicus
ATATATATGCATAAATATATATTTCATGTTCATATATATATGTATATAAGTATATATATATATTAAATATATATATTATATATATATATATTTATTATATATATATTATATAATTATAATATAATTATATATATATATATAGATATTATATAGTTAGATAGGTAGATAGATATACATATAGCTGAGGTAGGACGATAGATAGATTGATAGATAGTATAGTAGATAGTATTATATGCGTATATACACACACATTATATATATATATATATTATATATATTATATATTATATATATATATTATATACAATATATATATATTATATATATATATATATATATATTTATATATATATATATATATATATATATAGTATATATATACTATATATATAGTGTATCAATATATATTATTTGTATCCAATGTAATATATACCACCTATATATGTTTATATGGGTATATGACATTTATATATATATATATCTATATATATTATATATACATATATTATATATATTTGATATATAATTATATGTTATCATATAATATATATATTATATATATATATATTATATCTATATAACTCAGACACACGCACACACACACGCACACACACACACACACACACACATACTCACACTACACACACGCACACACACCACACACACACACACTTACATATTACAGTTAGCACATACACACAAACACACACCAATTATATCCGATATATATACATATGATATATATATATTATATATATATATATATACACATACATATATTGATTACATGCATATGATATATATAGTGTATACATATCTATAGTCGTGTATGTATATTGATATATAATAGTTATATATATATACGTATGATATTATATATATATGTGACTGTTTGTGTTTGTGTTTTTTTTTTTGCGCTCGCGCGCTCTCACGCTCAGCTCGCGCGCACAATATATTACACCCTATTATACATATATATGCATTATATATATATAACTATATATATATATACTGATATATTCGCTATATAATATATATATATATATATATATATACTATATGAATGATATAGTACATGTTGTATATATATACTATATACTATAGCTATAATATAATATATATATTATATAATTATTATATATATATATATATTATATATATATTTACTCATTCGGATACTATACCTATGTATTATTGCCTAATATGAACGGACTTCCTGTTATGTCTGACTGAAACTGCCTTTAATTGAAAATAAAAATATATATACACATATACGTCAACAAACATAATATCCTTAACAAAGCTCAAAGCATATTTACCTGAATTACACAAAAAGAGAGCCTGCCTTTGTATTATAATGGTAAACATCACACACACACACACACACACATATATATATATATATATATATATATATATATGATATTGATCATTATATATATATATATATACGGACTTCCTGTGTATATGCCTATAATAGTTTAAATATATTTATGATATATGTATATATATATAGTTCATGTATATACCATAATTTCATATATAAAGCTATGTTTATATATATTTATATATATATATAGCCTATTTATATTATAATGGTAAACATCACAACGCCACCCCCACACACACATCACGCTAAAGCACCATCACATTATTAATTGATTATATTATATATATATATTATATATTAGCTATATATAATATATATTGATATATAAGTTATAGTCGTAGGCTATAGTATATATTACCGTAGATATATACATATCTGGAGACTGATAGTATATATTTATATATATCTCATAACCTATATACATATATATATTAATAGTATAAATATATATATATATTATATTAGTTATAATATATATATTATATAAATTATATGAAATATAGATACAATCAGATATATATAGTAATATATAATATACATATCTTATATAAGGTCATATATATATATAATATATATATATATTACTCGTTATGATATATAGTATATACATATATGATCTCAATAGCATACTTATATTATGTACATCTATATATATATATATATATATATATATATTATATATATATTTATAATCATGTATATAGTGAGTTGGTAGAATGTACTAATATTTTATATATAGTTATATATATATATATATACATATATATATATATATATATTATTATTATATATAATATATATATATATTATATATATATGATACTTATATATATATTACTATATATAGTATGTATATGTATATATATATATATATATTTATATATAATATATATACATATTAATAACTATATATATATTTTATATTAATCCATATGTATATATTTCACAGTTAACAGACAAACAACACACACTCACACACACACTACACACAAACCACTATAATATATAAAATATGATTATGTATAAGATGAAACTCTCTAACTATATATATTATCATATATATTTCTAGCTATATATTCATATATGAATTGATATATGAATTCATAGTGTGGGTTGGTGTGTTGTTCGGTCCATGATCCGTCATTTTTTTTTTTGTTTTTTTTTATTTGTTGTTGTCGAGTGTGTGATGTAATATATAATATATATATGTATGCATTAATAATATTAATAGTATTCTGCCTATTCTTATTGGTCTAATATTATTGTTATGAGATTAATATAATTTATATATATGCTTATTAAGTTTTATATATGTATAGCTATAGCTATTATGTATGATCAAGTTCTGTTTTATAATGTTGTTTATTAGATATATGTAAAATATATATATTAGAAAATCTTATATTATATGTCAATATTTAAGTATATATTACACTTGTCCTAAATCATTTTGAATTCTATAGATAATTGTTTATGTGTTATTATTATACATGCTATTATGCTTTTAGAAGATATTGATTATGAATATATACTTTGTATATATATACTTCAATTTAGTATATTGTTGTAACAATATATATCTGTTTATTTATATATAAATATATTGCATATATTCACGTATACGATAGCCTACAATGACATAGCATACTATACATACTGTTCTAGTTCCTTTTTCAGATGTTATGAATTAGATGTGTATATGACTTCATATAGTTATATATATGTATTATATGTATATTATTATATTGTATAGTCTGTAATGTATTTAGTTGTGTATTAATTCTAATAGTGGTGACTATGTTTCTGTTTGTCTGTAGGTGTCAGTGTGTTGTGTTGTGGTATGTAATGTATATAACTTATTCGATTCGTTTTGATTCAGAATTATCGCGTATCTATAATATCACTATTTGTATGATATATATATTATATATTTAATATCTATATTATTATAATATTGTATGATCTATATCCTCTATACGAATTTAATCATATATTATTATATCTATATAGCGCTAATATCAATATATGATATATATATATATATATATATGTAATATATATATATTTTATTATATATTATAATTATAAACGCACTAAACATATATATCTGTCTGTATTAATATAGTCAATTATGTACATCTAAAATTTAAATACTATTATATATATTATATTATATGCTGTAGAAGTGTGTGTGAGTGTTGCGAGTGATTGTTGTGGAGCGTAGAATCTTTTATGTAGGAATTGTGTATAATTGTTATATATCAGATATATATTACGCTATATGTATGTGTGTGTTGTTGTGATTGTGTAAGTAATTGATTTACATAACACACACACACACCACACACACACAACACACACCCACACACCACCACACACACACCTACACACCACCCACACACACACACACCAAATTAATGATATATATCAATGATATGTACTTATATATATATATTATATTATATTAGATATATTACGATAGTGTTATCGATATATACATATCAGGTAAAATATTTACTAAAATCTATATCAATATCTATATGTAATAGCTATATATATTACATATCTATTATATATATATTTAATCACTAATTTATTATATATAATTATTCTATATTAATACTATATTATATATATGTGGATGCATATGGTGTAATCTTTGATATATATAATATTGTTAGGTGATATGTAGTATTATAAATACAAGTTTTATCATTATTATATATTTAGTATAATATTATATTATGCTATATATATTGCAGTTAAAACTATATATATTATGATATATCAATATAGTTCATATATATTATGATATATTATCATATCTTTATATAGTAACAATACTCAAGTTATTTTATAAAAAAACTATACATGATGTATATCACATATAAATATATTATTGTCACATAACACTATACATAATATTATATATATATTCTATTAACTATATATATATATATTATATATTAGTAGATATATATATGTATATTTTCGTATATAGTGTCTTTATATATATATAAGTAATGTAGCGTATATATATGCATTATCATTAATATATTATACATGTGTGTGTAGCTGTGTTGTGTGTATGTGTGTTGTGTGTTGGTCGTGTTTGTGTTTACAGATAGACAAAACTCCTGGGGAATCTACGGTCGTAAACGTGTCTAATAAAGCGCAATATAATTTCATTTCCCTTTCTGCACAGATTCAAGAGCCGTAAATGTGGCTTTCTTCCAGAAACTATGAGACCTGCGGGCGTGTTTGCTTGGCATTATGCATGTGCACTTTCCTGTGTTTGCATCTGCAGAATAAGTATTTGCTCATGCTCTTTTGTCTTGCATGTGCATGTCAGTCTCTTTGCAATTGGTCATTTGCTTGCGTGTGCAATTGAGAAAGTAAGAACTAATTTGATAGAAATGGATAGATAAATAGATTAAAGATGGAATAGGATAAGAAAATTATTGATCTAATTAGATTGCTTTTTATCTTTCGTTAGTTCTTTTCTTTACTATGTTTACGCATTTACATATAATTTCTCAATGCTCTAAAAACATAATACAATGACGCATAGAAAGACATATCTTATTTTTACCAGGATATTTCCGCTGAC
>NW_028234412.1:8890931-8893431 GCF_977035675.1 Penaeus japonicus
CACAGAGCGAAAGATGTAGCAAATTATAACTATATCGGAATTTAAGCAATTCTATCCATCTATATTTATCCATCTATCTCTATCTTTCTATCTATATTTTCCATCTTTCACATATAGCTTCATCTCTTTCTCTTTATGCTTCTATTTTTCTGTTTCTTATCTGTCTTTTCTTGGATTTGTTTTGGACTATTCTAATGATAATCATGATAGCTTTGATAATGATTTCAACGATAGTAACAATCATGATGATGATTACATTAATAATGGTAGTGATAGTAAGGATAATAATTATGATGTAAAATAACATATGATCATAATAGCATTGATAATGATAATAGTGACGGTAGTGATAATCATAATAATAATTAATAAAGATAGTTATAATAACAATAATAATTTTAATGTGATACTATATTGGCAGCAATCACATCACATCAGAGAGAGAGAGAGAGAGAGAGAAAGAAAGGAAGAAAGAAAGATAGAGAAAGAGAGAGAGAGAGAAAGAAAGAGAGGTAGGGAGAGAGAGAGAGAGAAAGAAAGAAAGAGAGAGAGTAAGAGAGAGCAAGAGATAAATGGACAGAGGGAGAGGAGCGAGAAATATGTGTGCAACTGTGTAGGTCCGTGTGAAAGGCGTTGGTTCCTAGAGCGGGAATGTCAGTGCGGCCACAGCGTTGCTCGGCGTTTATGCAAAGGGTTCGCAAAGACAGATACAGTGTTGATGAGGAATAGCTTGCGGTGAGAAGACTAGGAGGCTAAGTTGACGGTACGATTGGCACTAAATCCGCTAAGGCCTCGCGCGAAATCATACGGACGACCATCTCCTTGTGAACGGAATCTTAAGCGAAATAAAAGAGAATATGAACGCCAATATAAAAGGAGTCGAAACCCTCTAAGACAGGAAAGGGCCCGAGGTTTTCGAAATGTGGAGTGACGTTGTGACGCTAACGAACGTGTAGAGAGAGAGAGAAAAAAGGCGGGAAGATATCGTGCCCCCCCCCCCCCCACCCTCCCCGTGACTCATGTGAGTATCCCAGAGCTAGAGCGCAAGGGTAGGTGTGTGTTGTCTCTTTTTCTTCGTGTTTTTTTATTCTTCTATTTCGCCGTCTTTTGGTGTTCGTCTGGATCTCCAATGAACAGGAAATGAAAGGTAAGTTCCTCTACGTCTTTTGGGAAAGCGGTTAGAGGTCTAGATACATTGTATTACAAGGTCAGCGAGATTTTCCAAGGTCGAGGAAATACAGTAGGTCAGCTTGCGCAAGGTCGCTACAGACTATAAATCGACCCTGAAAATGGTATATTTTCTTTATGGTTTCCTTTTTTAATGGCCCTGCAAGTCACCGTCGCCAGAGATATGACGCATGACTTGTGTAAAACAATAGGGGAGGGGGGAGGGGGGGGGGGAGTGCGATATGTGCATAGATATTTTCGTATATGACTGGAAGCATATGCTTGATAGTGATTAGCGAAGGGAATAAGAAGTAAGAAGAACGTAATTGAAATAATAATGATATGTATTCCCTCCCTCCTTTACTCCTCCTTCTTCTCTCCCTCTCTCTCTCTATCTATCTATCTATCTATCTCTATCTATCTCTTTCTCCTTCTCTCTCTCTCTCTCTCTCTCTCTCTCTCTCTCTCTCCTTCTCTCTCTCTCTCTCTCTCTCTCTTTCTCTCTCTCTCTCTCTCTCTCTCTCTCTCTCTCTCTCTCTCTCTCTCTCCCTCTCCCTCTCCCTCTCTCCTTCTCTCTCTCTCTCTCTCTCTCTCTCCTATTCTCCTCCCTTCTTATACCTTCTATCCTTTCCTTATGATTATTATTATTTGCTTCGTTTCCTCTCACTTTTTATGTCATTAGTTTTTCTCCCTCCTCTTCCCCAGTTATTATTGTTTCTTCAAGGTTCTTCATTCTTATTTTCTGCTTATTTTCCTCGTCCTCTTTTTCATTGTCTCTTCCCTTTCTTCCTCTTTACCAAACTTTCCCATTTCTTCTGCTGTTATATTGCCTTTTCCCTCTTTTCTTTCATTCATCATCCTCTCTCATCCTCCATCAATATTCTTTCCTCCCTCTTTTATTTTCTTCTTCCCTGTTTCCCTCTTTATTTCCCCCTCTTTTCCCTCTTTTCTGTTATTTTTCTTTTATTTTTGTTCCTTTCCTTCCTTCGTTTCTTCTTCTTCATAATCCCGCCTTTCCCTCTTCCTTACATCCTGTCCCATTCCCTCTCTTCGTCTCTTGCCTTTTTTTCTCTCCTTTTTCCTCTTTAATTAACGTCCTATTCTCGCCTCTCCCTCTCCCTTCCCTTCAGCCTCCCCTCTTTCCCCTCCCTCCCCCTCCCATTTCCACCCACCCCCTCTCTGCTCCACACTCCTCCCTACCCCCACTCCCCCTTCACCCCACCCACCTCCCATTCCCCACCCCCCTCCCTTCCCCACTTTCCTCTCTCCGCCCCCACCCTTCCCTCTCCCCCCCCTTCCTCTTTCCGTCCCCATCCTTCCCCCTTCCCTCTTT
>NW_028234412.1:8905931-8908431 GCF_977035675.1 Penaeus japonicus
TTATTGTTATTAGTAGCATTAACTTTTTTATCATAATGATCATTATTATCATTTTTTATTCACTCGAAAGGGTTATCACAAAGTGTTAATTTTAAGACCGAAACAATTAATGATGATTATAATTATCATCATCATTTAGGATGGAAGGTCTTGTAACTACCTTAAAACTGTTTTTTTTATTCTGTTTTTTAAAACTTCTTTAAGTACAAGAATATGGTCTAAGATATCAGCCACTATCGAGTTTTAATTACGATCATTGAAAATAGCATTTGTGTCATGGGCATTTAGGCAGAATATATGTTACTATGACTTCTGATATCAAAATACTATTTCATGTTTGAATGTGTTACTCGAAGAAGGTGTCTTCAAATGTTTTCTGTTTGTAGTTATTATGATGATAGTAATGTTCATGATATCAGCTGGAGTGATAATGATAAAAATGATAATCACAGTAATAGTGAGAATAATAATGATGACAATAATAATGATGATAATTAAAAATAGTAATATTATTAATGCTAATAATGATAACTATGAAATAGTGATAATCATAATCATAATGATAATAATCATAATCATTTTTATTATCATGATAATAATAAGAACAATGATGATTATGATAATGAGGATGATAAAAGTTACAATGATAATAATGAGAATGATAGTAATGATGATAATAAAGATAATGATAATAATCATACTAATTATGATAATGATAATGATAATTAACATCTGATTTCGTGGTCAGTTTATATAAACAACAACAAAAACATTATAAAAGTAACTACATCAGTGATGATGACGATAACAAGGATAACAATAATCGCACTGATGATAAAAATGATAATGATAACGACAATAATAACAATGGTAATAATAAAAATGATGAAAATGATAATGATGATCATAATAAAAATGATGAAAAGGATAATGATGATCATAATAATGATGATCATGATAATGATGATCACAATAATGATGATCATGATAATGATGATCACAATAATGATGATCATGATAATGATAATAATGATGGTAATGATAACAATGATAATGATAGTAATGACAATGTTGATAATGATAATAATGGTGATGATGTTAATGAAGATGATGACAATGGTGATAGTGATTATAGAAATGACAATAATGATGATGATTTTATACGCAGTTGATTATTTATATTTTATATTTCATTATCATTACTGATTGTAATAATGATATTAATGATAATAATAATAATAAGAAGAAGAAGACTGATTAACAAAAGGATGATAAAAGTCGAAATGAAAACAGAAAAAAGAAAATGGTAAACAAAGCGGGTGAATAAAGGAAAAATCTTTAAAATTAACTTGGAAAGGACTGAAGAGGGAGAATGTAGGAAGAAAAGAGGGGAAGAGGGGAGGGGAGGGGAGGGAGGCGGAAAGAGGATAGTGGGGGAGAGATGAAGGGAAAGAGAGCTAAAAGGAGAGAGAAAGGGTGACGGGGAGAAGGAGGGGACTGGTTGAAGAGGAGATGAGAAGGAGGGAAGAAGGGTAGAATAAAAGGGTAGAGAGTGTGGAAGAGAATGAAGGAGAGAGGGGAGAAAGGGAAAAGGAGGGGATAGAATGAGAAAGAGAGGGAGGTAAAGAAAATAAGAAGAGGGAGAGAAGGGAGAGCTTAGAAGAGAGCAAGGAAACAGGGACTTGAATGGAAGGAGAGGAGAAGGGGAGGAGGAAGAGGGAGAATACAGGATAGAGTGACAAGAAGCGTCGTAATGGATAGCCCATCAGCTGGAGTGGGTCAAGAGCCGTGACCTGGGCGGGATAACATTTGTGTATATATCTGACGTGTGGATATGTATGGTTATATATGCATGCATACATACATACATGTGTGTATGTATGTTTAATATAATCATTATTATTTATCATATCATTTTCATCCTTTTTGTTATCCTTATCATAATCGTCAATAACATCAGTATCATTTTCATCATTATCATTATTATTGACCTCATAATCATTATTATTGTTATCATTATCATCATTACTTTTATAATTATCCATATTGTTATGATCATTATCATTATTTCTAATATGATAATTAATATCATCATTATAATAAAAATGATCAATTCTATTGCAATTATTATCATTATCATTGTTATCAACAATATTACTTTCATTGGTATTATTTTTTTATATCATTATCATCATAACTGTTATTATCAATTATTAATACTATCGTTACCATCATTATGATAATTGTTATCATTATCATTACTATTAACAATATTATCATCGTCAATAATGATCATGATCACCATAATCATTACGATCACCGTTATTGTTATTAGTAGCATTAACTTTTTTATCATAAGGATCATTATTATCATTTTTTATTCACTCGAAAGGGTTATCACAAAGTGTTATTTTAATTAATGATGACTATAATTATCATCATCATTTAGGATGGGAGGTCTTGTAACAACCTTTAAACTGTCTCTTTATTATGTTTTTGA
>NW_028234412.1:8925931-8928431 GCF_977035675.1 Penaeus japonicus
GTAATATAATATGTATATACTAATATATATATATATATATAGATATAGATACTTATATTAGCATATATAAAATATATATATATATATATATATATAATATATATATATATATATATATATATATGTGTGTGTGTGTGTGTGGTGTGTGGTGTGTGTGTGTATTGTGTTGTGTGTGTGTGTGTTGATGAATATATATATCTTTGTATTCTGTGAGAGTGAGTATAGGATAAAAAATATCATGACTATATAATATAATATATATATATTTATATATATATATATATTATATATAACATATATATATATATATTATATATACAACAAAATATAGATTAAACTTATCTATATATATATATATATATATATATATATATCTATTACTTATATAATTATAATACAAAAACATGCACAAATTTACATGTATCTATATATATATAAAATATATATATCTATATAAATAAAATATATATATATAAACATCTAAATATAAAGTATATACAATCTATATATAAATCCTAGTAAAAATCAATATATAAATAATATATATTTCTATAAAAAATAATATATCTATAAATAATTATATATATATATATATGTTTGTGTTTGTGTAGGTGAGTCTGAGTTGTGTGTGTGTGTGTGTGATAATATATATAATATATATATATAAAAAAAAAATGACTTAATATATAAATATATAATATACATATATATACACACAAATCTGGTATATATATATCGTGTATTATATATAGTATATTATAATATATAATATATAATATATATATATTTATATATAATACATATTATAACACACATATATTGTATATAATATATATGATATATAAAATATGTAATATATATATATATAGATATAAAAATATCATAACACATATAACGTATAAACACTCACACCCACACACACTACACACACACACACACAGCACTTACACACTCCCACACTCACACACACACACACACACACAACACACACACACACACACCCACACACACCATATATATATATATATATATAAATATATATATAAATATAAATAATTAATAGTGTTTGTTTATTGTGTTGTTAGGTTGATATATAAATGTAGAGGGAGAAGGTGTATGTGTGGTTTGAGGTTTTTATATTTTTTAATATATATTAATATATAATAATAATATAGACAGATCTCTGTGACTGCTAGTAGAGATATAATTTATATCTATTTGTGTTTGTGTGTGTTGTATGGTGTGTGAGGAGTTGTGGAGAGTGTGTGTGTGTGTGTGTGAGTTTGTGGTTGGATGTGTGTTCGTGTGTGTTAGAGACTGTGTTTTATTTGTGTGTGAGTTTATGTTAAATAACTCAACTCACTCTCTCACACACTCTCACACTCACACACCAATAACAGGAGCTCTTCCCACCCACCCCACCCCCACCCACCCTCCCAACACACCCCCCCCCCCCCCCCCCACCCCCCCCCCCCCCCCCCACCCCCCCCCCCCTCCACACACACACACACACACACATCACACTCACTCACACACAACACACCACACACACACACACAACAACACAACACACACACACACACCAACAACACCACACTCCTCACACCACACACACACACCACACATACTACATAACCCACCACCCCACCCAACCCACACCCAAAACAACTCACAACACACTCACACACACACACACATCACGACACACACACACACTCACACCCACAAAAACACAACAACACAGCATCCACCCACACTCACACACTCCACACACTCACACACCCCACAAAATCACACACACAAACACACGACACTACACACACACACACCCACACTCAACAACTCACATACCACATACCCATACAGACCACTCACACAACACACCACACAACACACCACACACACACACACACACCACACACACATACTCAAACATTCATACACACACACACACACCACCCACAAAAAAACACACATAAAATACAACACTCCCCGCCTCACGCTCACTCACACTCACCCCACACCCATAAAAAAAACACCCCCCCAACCCACCAATCACACACTACACACACACACTCACACAACACACACACACACACACACAAAAAACCCCCCAACACACACAACAACCCACACACACACACCACCACACACTCATACATCCAAAAACATACACACACTCCACAACACACACAACAACACCAACACACTAACACACGACACACCCCTCTCTCTCTCTATCTTCCCTCTAAATATTCGTCTCGCTCCGCTCTCGCTCTCGCCCTCGCTAGCCACCACCACACACTCACAAAACACACGCAAACAACACCACCATACGATGAACTGCATCATCCTACGACACACCACACTCACCACACACACACGTCAATCACTCTAAACTTCAAAAAACCTGAATGGTGAGTACACCTCCTTCAAATATATAAATATCTCAAACTACCGACACCACTCGATTGTATTTTCCTTGGACACCGACCCTATC
>NW_028234412.1:8933431-8935931 GCF_977035675.1 Penaeus japonicus
TAAGACCATTTTAACCTTGATTACACCACTGGTCCTTAGTTAAAGGTATTATCATTTTCTTTCTACGTATGCTAATATCCTTTTTTTTCTTTTTTTTAATAAAATATGGTTTTCATCCTTAAACAAATCAGCTACACTCCCAGACAAACTTCTTACAATTATTTTAAAATCACATATCAACCCTTCAAAACAAAATCAAGATCAAGCTGCCAATTCTCTGAACAAACATTATCAACAAATAATTAATCGTTCTCACGTCCAAATTAAAAATAAATAAATGAATAAATGATTAATTAGTCCTTGCTTTCAGAAATCTATAGGGGGTAAATAGTTTATGGAAACTACAAATTTTATTCTTTAAAATATATCAATTGTGAAAGCACTTCACTTGACAATATTTTGAATATGGAATCTTCAAAGATTGAAAGATACTTTGTATAAAATCTTGAGAATTTTTTGAGAAAATGCTTCAATTTATACGTCACCCATGTATTCATAACTTTGGAAGTGTGTTTACCTTTACTCAAATAAGCATTATAGAATAGCCAATGTGTCCATAATAAACTGTGTATTATTCTACCTATATTAATATCATAATTATAACTTCTTTTTTTTTTTTACTGCACTTGTAAACTTACGATACCAAATAATTTAAGGATAAACTACCACTTCATTCTACTTTGCGTGTATTTTAGGAAATGGTACAGTTCTCACATAAAGTAATAATTTAGTAACAAGTTCAGAATGTAAATACACTGGAAAATTTGAGTATAAATGACAATATATACATCATTTGACAACAATCTCCAAAGTTAGAACAACTGTCAAATGTATAAAATATACAATATAAAATAAAACAGTGGACATGGTATATGTAAAACAATGTGAAAACACCTATCCAGGATATTCTATCAAACACGAGATCTATGGCTCCCTCAAGCCAGCACATTTCTGTACTTTGCAATCTGCACCGTAACATATCATGCCTATAATTTTTACTTTCTTTTTAGAATAGCACTGCACAAAATTCTCTTCATTTTATTTTTTAAATAAGTTGTATAAAGTCAATAGCAAATTCAAGAAACTAATACTCAATTCATTCTGCATGTTAGTTTAGAATATTCTTAAAACAACAGAAAAAACAAAAATGAAGCATTTTTTTTCTGATTGAAGTAACAACTCAATATCCAAAATCTGAGTGCACTACTTTTACTTATCTATACATATTCCCTCTATGTATGGATGCAAAATATCCTCTCTAAACACGCCTGCTTATATAATACAACATCCACAGTGGTCAGAACAAGTGAATTTCTTTGTTAACTTTCTAAACACATAACCAATTTTGAAAATACGTTTTTTTTTTTTTTTTTGCACTTTCTCTAAAGGCAGTAAAATTGAAACCCTATTTCTTGCACACTCAGTAGAGAAAACAGACTCACCTACCACGACCAAGCAAAAAACACAGATTCCCAATCATCTACAGAGCCACAATGATAACATCTTCTGAACTCTATATAGCAAGACCTATTAACTTCTTATGCAGTGTTGTTATCAGCTGTATGTGGCCTGTTTGGAAGACAGTAGCTAGAGCTGCTGGAGAGAAATAGCTTGAAGTGAAGAGAAAACTTGGCTTTCCTAACGTAATAGCTCTGCTGTAAAGTTGTGCATCACTGGTTTAAAGTTCTTGTCTAACGCCCTATCACAATAAGAAGTTACAGTTATAGTTACAACAGGCAACTGCCTCTGCATTCATATTTTTTTCTTGGGAGTAACATTAATTGTTGTTCTTGTATTTACTTGTTTTTCTCCTACATAATATATCATCCTTCATTGTCTATTTGAATGACAAAGTGAAATAAAGACTTTTTTAAGATCTTAGTTTTTATGCATTGCAAGATGTACAGCAATAATCCGCAAGTAGTACTCCTTACACATGCATGGAAACCTATAATATCAATAACTGTTGAAACTATTTTGCAATGCAAGATGGTGATCAGAGGGTAAGGTCTTCCAGTTCCTTCAAGAGCTTATCTTCTGTGGCTATTTTTGATAGCTGGTTGATCTCTAAAGTCTTGCCACTCTTTTGGTCCGTCTTGAGTTTGGCAATTGCATCCAGTTTCTGTGGGGAAAAAGAGAGAATCAGGACATGGTTGTCAGTTGCAATAATTATTTAATTTTATAATAAATTATGCCTTTCTATGCAAATTTAATTTAGACTTATTAGAACAAAAAAAAAACTCTTGCTGTTATTAACCTGGCCATAATAACAATAAAAGAAAGATATAATTATTGAATATTTTTGAAGTTGCAAAACGCATTCTACCATAGCTATACATTTTAGACTTAATAATCACACTCTTTGAAAAAAGTCCCTTTGGTGAATGGTAATGGTCCATTTAAATTTGTGATTTATTTCCTTTCCATTCCGTTTTTCAGCCATAAAATCCCTTCTTCCAGAGGGACTCTTTCCTCCATAACTAATGCTCAAATCAAGGTA
>NW_028234412.1:8940931-8943431 GCF_977035675.1 Penaeus japonicus
AAGTCAATTAGTTGGACTTCTAACAGGTCTTGTGTCACATCTATTGATCAGTATAATGTTCACTGCCTAGGCACTTTATAATTCTTTATGGTTTAGAGTTACTTCAACAAAATGGATGATAAAAAGGAATCAACACAAGGAAAAACTGCAAAACAATGAAGTAGTAAGCAAGAAGAGACTACTACTGCTACAAACAAGTAACTAATACTACAACTACAAATAGTTATTGCTGTACTGTAAACAGATACAGAACATCATTAACATTTGTATGTGGCTTACGCTCCTGTATGCTGTAATGTATCCATTACTACTACCACTACTACTATTACTATTACTATTACTATTACTACTACTATTACTATTAATAATAATAATAGCAATAATGATAAAAATAAGAATAATAAACCATTGGTACTTACTGACGTAGGTCTCCCAAACAGCGAGGTAGCTGCCCATTGGCGAGAAGCAAACCTCCTGCGCACGAGGGTGCTTCAGGGACCCAATCTTTTCCCATTTTGGAGCCTCGACCACATGGACTCTGCATAAGAAATCATCAATTATCCACATACCATGGACACTCTTATTTACTGTGCACATTTTGGCATGGTGCTATATAATGAAAGAAATCATTCTGCAACTCAATACTCACTGGCCGTCAGCAATGTAAGCAAATCTTGAGCCATCATCTGCAAAGGCAAAGGCCCTGACTTTGCCTTCATAGCCCTGAAAGTTGGAGGTGTTGCTGCCAAAACTGGGAGCTCCATCGGCAAAGTGAATGCCAGTCGAATTATGAACTGTAGGGCAGAAAAGAAGGAAATAGAGAACATACATCACTAAAAATATTGTTAGTTTCAATTTCATTCTATCCTTATAAAAAAAATTCTATCTATTTTTAGGTCTTCTCATGCTACTCTCATCAAAACCTGTCATCATAACCTGTCAAAAGTGGGAGTGCTTGTAAATATGAACTTAGTCATCATGGATTCAATCACCATGTCTACCTGGCCGCACATATTTATCCCATTCACAGGTCTTTTTTTCTTCTTCTTCTTTATTACTTCTATGATTATGATTATTATCATTATTATCATTATTGTTTTAATGATTATTATAACAATAATAATAATAGTAATAGTAGTAATAATAATAACAACATATTAAATAAGGAAGATATAACAATCATAACAATTATCATAATCAAAATTGTTAATAATGACAAAGACAGCAAGAGAAATCTAAAAAGAATATGGAATGGGGTAAACAGTTGAGGTAAGAAATGCACGGTATTCTCTGACTTGTGTAATGATCATGTGTCAAAAAACATTAATAAAACAAAATCACGGTGCATATTACCGGCATCAATGGAGTAAATACTTTATAGGGGAAAGAGAAAATTTACTGCATTATCAATTTTTTTCCCATTGGCTAGACATCTTGTATAAAATTCAATATTCCTACATTTGGCTGATATATATTACTGATTCTACACTGCTTTTCAAATCTGTTATGTGGTAATACATGAAAGGCTTATATCATTTGTAAATTTTACTTTTTGGATTTCATTGCACGTTTTTTCCAATCATATTGGCTGTGATGGAAAATGATTATTGCATCTTATAGCACAAGACAACAAACCACCTCTGAGTATATTCTGATTTAGACTGTTAGGGAGGTTCACAAGCTCTATCTTGCCAGAACATACAAGACAATAGTTTGCTAGCCAATACTAGAGCACCATTTGGGCATAGATCTTTGCAATCAGCATGTAGTCCAGTGGCAGAAATGTGGATAACTTATTAATATTTATATAATTTTGTGGTGTCTACCCAAGACTAACAAAATATAATCATCAACCAAAAAGTAAAAGCTGAATGTCCAATGCATTTATAGAATATCTATTCCTATAAGGTTTTCTAATCCTTTCTTTCATTACCAATTACATTTGACCACTCCATGGCATTCAGAATATTGCATACTATACCCTAAAGACAGTTGAGTATCTTGAAAATTATGCCATTCTTATAAGTATATTAGGGTATGCTTTAAAAAAGGGAGGTATGTAAACTTTCATTGTCTGAGGTCACTGATACAGCATAGTTCAAAGTATCTATTGAAATGTTGCCTCCTTTACTAATGAACAGTTGCCAATTTTCTCTCTTAGTAAGCAAGAGTGATATATATTTTTGTAAATGGACCAAACAAAAATCTTTGTATTGGAAATCAGCAGATATACTAAAATAATGAATAACAAATACATTTCAAGAGTCGGTTAGCCTCAGCAAGGTTTCAAACAGGTTTCCTAAACCTGCTTAGGTGAAAAGGGGTTGTTTACACACTTGAAATCCTGATTCTGTTTCAGTATAGATGAAAGACACTTGCACTTAACCCTTTGATGATGGTGCGTCACACCCGTGTGACAAGGCTAAATGCCTGATGACGGGGCAACACACCAGTGTGACGTTCCCGATGCAATATTGCATAGGCCTGCGTAGGGGGTTTC
>NW_028234412.1:8953431-8958431 GCF_977035675.1 Penaeus japonicus
GTATGTATAAATGAATGTATGTTGAATGTGTGTGTGTATGTATATACATGATTTATTTTTCACCGGATTTTATCACTTGTTATTTTTATTTCTTGTTACTTTAATTGTGGTAGTGTTTAAATCGCGGCGTTCATGAGCGGCTTTATTAGGTCATTAACTTTCAAACACAATTCATCTACAAACAAGCACCGAAATCACTCAAGCCATATGTCACGCGTCGCTCGTTTTTATTAACTTCCGGGTTTCCTTGCAATGTATTTCAAACATAACATTGTCTGTTCACATTCAAGATAAAAGTTTCTAAAGCGATTTGGAATGATTAGCTATCCTTTCCGGCGCGATTATTCATATGTTTCCGTGATTGTATATCATGGCGGTAGTTCCTTACATTTTCTTTATTAAGAAGAGAAATGCATAATCATAGTCAGAGTAGTCGTTTTAGACAATAAGCAATGTTTAAACGTTTTTTTCCGCTATGGTTATCCTTACAAACCGGTGGAAGAATAATAAGTTATTCTATTCATGCGATAAACTGTCTGCTGTGCCTTTAAATTTCCTCGTGTGAAAAGGTGCAGTCATCAACAATTATGTAATTAAAATTTGTTGTATTATACTGACCTCGTTTTACTGAACTGTTAAATCGATATTTCAGATTAAATTTGATTCTTGGTCTAATTTCCATATCAAGTTCAAGTGCTTAAAAAGCGTAATAAAACTATGAAGGAATATGGTCACTAAATACACAAGATGGCAATTCTTCTCTCCACGTAGCCGCTAGAACAATTGAAAGAATATTCTTAAAACTGAAGTAAAGCATATGCACATTCTATCTTTAATAAGCAGTTGTTGCCTAAGTGTCCGAAAATAAAGTTTTATATGTCGGTAGCTGTGAATAAAGGCCTACATGGTTTTCAAATCGGCACGTGCGCAGACCGACGGCGCAGTCAAAAAATTATTCTAGTCCACAGGTAGGGGTCGCTCGAGTTGCCAAATACATATATTTCCAGTGTCGAAATTTCAGCACGCTCTCTTACCGTATTCAATCCAGTCTTAATATACCACAGACCTTTATGTATCATGATATGAACAACACAATATTTGAAGACATTTCACGCGAAATAAGCTTCCTTATCGTAGTTACCAGAAGAATGCGACCTCAGGCAACTGCCGCTTCAGATAAAGTAAAGGAAGTCGAGACTCGGATTGTAAACGACTGACATTACACGAACGCCCCTTATCCTCGACCTTACGAGACGTCTCTCTCCCAGTTTAAAGCTTTTTAATAATGGCAGGTATGTGCGTAACGTTGTATCGTCAGCTGTTAAGGTTGTAGAGATATGTTAGTGTCTGTCATTGAGTTACGTGTTGAATAACCTGATTGATTTTTGTTTTACTCTTTCGTCTTATCCCGGTGTTTCGCTCTACAGGCAGTTCTTTAGTTACTTATGTTTGTAAACAAATGGGTGTGTGTAAACAACAGTCATTCTTCTAGTTAATTTCTTTTTCACATGAATAGTCCAAAGGTTGCGTGTTTTTTTGCTATCTCTGTGTACGCATGAATTTGTTATGTATGGTTGACTATGTGTGTGTGTGTGCGTGCGTGTGTGTGTGTGCGTGCGTGTGCGTGCGTGCGTGCGTGTACGCGCAATTGCGTACCCGAAGGTATGTACGCAAAGGGGAAGTTTATCAATACCTCTACGAAACGCAGAGATTATTATTATTATTATTTTCATTCTACGGGTAACGAGTGCTTGAATATCCGAGTTTTAGGCGCGTTCACATATATCAGCAATGCTAACGACTTCGCGGACTTTTCTACACATTTCTGGTAAAATCGCAACGCAGGTAATGGCTATTGCTTTAAGAAAGCAAACTGTACATGCACTTACAAGACGCGGGAAATGTCCGCCTTGCAACGATTTTGAAAAAAAAAGTGCCGAGTCACCGTGAGTCTTGCATTGCAACAGAACGAGTCGGGGCGGAGAATGCTTTTGTTCTTGCTTTGCTTTTGGTGTTTCCTTTGAATCGATTTAATACTCAAAGATTTGCCATGAAGAGTTTGTTTCTCTTATGCAAAGTGACTTGTAAGAAGATAACATTTTGTTTGTAATACACACACACACATACACACACACACACACACACACACACACACACACACACACACACACACACACACACACACACACACACACACACACACACACACACACACACACACCACACACACACACACACACACACACACACACACACACACACACACACACACACCTACACATACACACACACACCTACACACACACACCTGCACACACACACACACACACACACACACACACACACACACACACACACACACACACACACACACACACACACCACACCTACACACACACACCTACACACACACACACACACACACACACACACACACACACACACACACACACACACACACACACACACACACCTACACACACACACACACACACACACACACACACACACACACACACACACACACACACACACACACACACACCTACACACACACACACACACACCTACACACACACACACACACCTACACACACACCTACACACACACACACACCTACACACACACACACACACACACACACACCTACACACACACCTCCAGACCTACACACACACCTACACACCAACACACACACACACCTACACACCACACACACACACACACACACACACACACACACACACACACACACACACACACACACACACACACACACACACACACACACACACCTACACACACAAACACACACACACACACACACCCACACACATATATATATATATATATATATATATATATATATATATATATATATATATATATATAATATTTGTATGTACAATACATATGTGCACATGAAAGTCATCATCTCGCATTAATTAACGTTCTTTGAATTGAAAATAAAAGAAGCTCGTTAATCCACAGACCACCGGCTTATCTTCTTCTCACATCTATTGATCTATCGCGATAAGTGAATTAAAAATCGTAAGTGATAAGAGTCTGACGCGATTTCTTTATGTGCTGTGAGGGATTTCCTTGGCAAATTGGCTTTCTTTTTTCCTGCGTTTTATTCTCGTCTTCTTTCGATGCGTCCGTCCTCATACTTTTTTTTTTTTTTTTATTATTTCTGTTTTTCACTGCGCCCATCCCCCTTCTCCTCCTTCGTCTTCTTTTTCTTCTTCTTCTCCTTCTCCTTCTCCTTCTTCTTCCTGTTCTCTTCACCCCTCATTTTCCTTTTCCTCTTCTTCTTCTTTATCCTCCTTCTATTTCTTCTTCTTCTTCTTCTTCTTCTTCTTCTTCTTTTTTCATCACGCCCCACAATCCTCATTCTTCTTCCCTCCCTCTTCCTCTCCCTCTTCCCTCATAATGCATTCTCACTGGACGAGGATTGAATAGAGACAGCCATTAGTTTTCTGATATGCAACAGTGAGGAAATTTGGACATGTACGATTCTGCACATTTATTTTCTATCTTCTATGTGCTAAAGGGGAATGTAAAGTATTTCAATAGTTATAGCTTTTAATGCAAAGTTGTAGATATTTTAGTTCGAGTGGTAAGCTAAGAAATAGACTGACTGCTGGCGGGTGGTAGAGAGCTCGAGTGCATGACGGGTGCGTGTTGACTGACGATTTGCATGCATGATTGTTGTCAAGGACGGTTGCATTCACGAATATTGTCTTTATTGCACTATGTTGATAGGGCTTGTAATCTTGATGAGGTTGATATTTAGTAGTGCAAATATCTTTTGTTCTATCCTTTAGAATGCTGTTATGATTTTCATTTTACTGTTCATTTTCTAGTCTAGTTTTAGTTTTGCGTGATCTAATAAACTATATTTGAAGTGGAGAATTATAAATGTCGATTGAAGCAAATCTGGACTGAGTGTGATTAAGAAAAAACGCAGAAGAAAGATTGATGATGGAGAACTAGAAAACTATATCGAGAAATAAGCCAGTCCATCTTTTAACAATCGGCAATAGAATACAATGACGGCAAAGCCTATTAGAGGGCTGTCCACTTATTTGTCTCACCCACCCCAAAAAAAAAAAAAAAAAAAAAAAGCATATTCTTATAATGATTCTGACTTCTTCCATCCACAGAAATTAACTTCACCGAGCTCTCAGCTAATCTCTCCGACCATGTGGTAGTCGACGTCAGGAACCGCAATGAGGTCGAGGAGAACGGCCAGATCCCCGGCGCACACTGCATCCCATGTGGGTACTAGTTCGTAATAAGGAGGGATAGGGATAGAGGAAAATTAATAAGCTTTATAGGGTTGCGATAACCACACTGGTCTAGTATATGTAGATATGTACAAGTGTGTCGTGTAAATATATTTATGTGTGTATATATATAGAGAGAGAGATAGATAGATAGATATATATAGATATATATAGATATAGATAGATAGACACATAGATAGATATCAAATCTTAAGATTCCTATTTTATCCGTGGCTGCTCACTTTAAAATCATGATACTAATATATTAATAACGTCTATAAAAAAACATGAATGACGTAATTCAGCTGTTTTCCTTCTAAAGAAAAACAAACTAAAACCCCGAGTATAATTCGACAGTGCCCGAGCTGGAAGAAGCAATGGATATGGATGACGACGCCTTCGAGAACAAGTACGGGTTCAGCAAGCCCTCGACAGACGCTGCCATCGTGACCCACTGCATGAAGGGCGGGCGTGCAAGGAGAGCTGGGGACATCTTCAAGTCGAAGGGTTACGCAACTAGGTAGGTTGGCTGCCCTTTCGGTCGATGGGGTACCTAGTTACGTGTCATTTTTTTCCGTTCGGTTGATGGGGTACCTAGTTACGTGTCATTTTTTTCCGTTCGGTTGATGGGGTACCTACCTACGTGTCATTTTTTTCCGTTCGGTTGATGGGGTACCTACCTAGCTACGTGTCATGTTTTCCGTTCGGTT
>NW_028234412.1:8970931-8973431 GCF_977035675.1 Penaeus japonicus
ACGGCGAGCTCTCGGCAAACTTCGCAGACCTGGTGGTGTTCGACGTGAGGAACCGCCACGAACTGGAGGAGAAGGGACAGATCCTCGGCTCCCACTGCGTCCCGTGTGTGTAAATGGGTATTCGAGTAGGATTGACGGAAGAAAACGACTTTCTTAAGTTGATTTTCTTGATCTATTGGTGACGGAAGAAAACGACTTTCTTGAGATATGTTTGACGAAAGGGAGTTACTTTCTTAATGTATGATTGACGGAAGAAAACGACTTTCTTGAGATATGTTTGACGAAAGGGAGTTACTTTCTTAATGTATGATTGACGGAAGAAAACGACTTTCTTAAGTCATGACTGACAGTAAAAACGACTTTCTTGATCTCTTGGTGATGAAAGAAAGCGACTTTCTTGAGCCATGACTGACGGAGGAAGACGACTGCCAAAAGAAACGACTTTTTTGGTCCATGGTTGACGGTAAAAAACGACTCTCTTGAGACAAGACTCCCCGGAGAACACTTCTTTCTGGAGCGCCGTAGAGTCACGTTTAATTCCACAATAGATAGCAGACATGACCAGAATCATTTAATGCATGAAGTGTAGTGATATGATATAGATTTCATTTTGGTATAACATAAAATTAGAATAGATGAGTAGAAGGAATCCAATGGTAATATTTAGATATCGCTTTGTATTTCTAGACATAGCGATATAACAAAAAGTACCGTACAAAATATATCAATATATCAAATCAAGCTGTGATTTATATTTCACCTTGTACTGTTTAACGTGATGCAATGCAATAAAAAATATATACATATGAGTTATATGAAATGTTGTAGCACAGGTTGAATTTTACCTTGCCATAACACAGAACTAAATACATTTTTTCTCAGTCGTAGAGTTGGAAAGCGCGACGGAAATGGATGAGGATGCCTTTGAAGCCAAATACGGTCTGAAGAAGCCCACCAAAACCACGCCCATCATCACCCACTGCACGAAGGGTGGGCGTGCAAGAAAGGCAGGAGATCTACTAAAATCGAAAGGTTATAACGCAAGGTAGGTTTACTTACGACTCGAATAGTCGCCTTATAGCTTTCGCGTTGAAAAATGTTATCTAAATTAATTTGATACTTAAATCATAAGCTAATACTATATTTCTTCATCATCAATATAATTTCTAATCTTTATTCATCATTATCAACTCACTGACGATGTTAGTTATTTATATCATTATTACTTTACTCTACAGGGTGTACGCTGGTTCCTTTAATGACTGGAAATCCAACGGTGGCAGTGTCCTCAATCCTGGAAAACCATATGTACCTCAAAATTAAGGAGGGAGAGAGAGAGAAAGAGAAAGAGAGAGATAGAGAGAGAGCCGTCGATCCTGAAAAAAGTCTTATGGTAAGACACATTTGTTTTATTCATCCTAAAAGGTAATTAATGGCTTAAGGACAACTCGTGTGACTATTTTTTCTTCACAATTTCGTGGGGAGAGAGAGAGAGAGAGAGAGAGAGAGAGAGAGAGAGAGAGAGAGAGAGAGAGAGAGAGAGAGAGAGAGAGAGAGAGAGAGAGAGAGAGAGGGAGAGACATATTCAAACAGACACCTTATTAAAAACGATTTTTATTTATTCATCTAACTATTCAGTGGTTTCTGTTTATGAAAAGCAGACAAAAATAACTTGAAATACTAATAGTAATTCTATATCCATTTATTCATTTATTTCTAATGATCTTTCGTGTTTATAGACTCGAGAGCAAGAAAATATTTTGTTGTACCGAGACTTTGATGGTTTAATTGACACAAATACTAGGTATTTGGATGGCACAAATTATATTCCCTTTCCTCTTTTATCTTCTTAACTTTTCCATGATTCTAATGTGTAACGAATTCAACTTTTCGTTTTGGAAATTCATTAATCCATTTAATGATTAACTTGTCATTAAATAATCTTTATTATTTCCAAACAATTGCTTTTCCTCAGTCATCCATTTTCTCTATAACACATATTCCCTATTTGTTCGTTGTTCATTCGGCTTATCATTCTATTCATCAATATGAAAATTTGTTAAGAAAAAAGCGTACTTGATGATATATAAAATCAGTCAGGAACAACTGTCGGTACAAGAGTAAGATCTGAGTAATGACGAAAATGTAAAAACAAAAGGAAGAAAGTGTAAAACAGACAAAAATGAAAACGGACATCACAGTCTTAATAAAAGCCAACAGCTACAAATCAGACACAAGTTCCCCTTCAAAACAAACATAACAAACCCACACACCCACATTCCAGCACAGAAAAAGACACCGCCGTAGGTTTTAACAATAAACAAATATATATATATATATATATATATATATATATATATATATATATATATATATATATATATATATATATTCATTCATCCGAAGCAGGACAAGGACACTGTCCATTTCTGCAGCATCACCCATATAAACGAGCTCTCTTCTATCACCATACAAACAATAAAGACTCGAATATTATCAC
>NW_028234412.1:8983431-8985931 GCF_977035675.1 Penaeus japonicus
AGAGAGAGAGAGAGAGAGAGAGAGAGAGAGAGAGAGAGAGAGAGAGAGAGAGAGAGAGAGAGAGAGAGAGAGAGAGAGGAGAGAGAGAGAGAGAGAGAGAGAGAGAGGAGAGAGAAAGAGAGAGAGGGAGAGAAAGAGAAAGAGAGAGAGAGAGAGAGAGAGGGAGAGAGAAAGAGAAAGAGAGAGAGAAAGAGAAAGAGAGAGAGAGAGAGAAAGAGACTGAGAGACTAAGAGAGAGAGCGTAAGACTAAGAAACTCAAGAAACTGACAGACTGAAATACAGAGACACAGAGAGACCATACAAGAGACAGACAAACATACAGACCATACACATCAGACCTTAATCCTTCAACCTATCGTTACTACATGCCAGTTGCCTTTTTCCTCTCCGACAGAAATCACATACGACGAACTGTCAAACAACCTGAAGGATGTCACGGTAATTGACGTCAGGAATCGGATTGAAATGGAGCAAAATGGACAGATTCCCGGCTCGCACTGTATTCCAGGTACGTACTAATGCTGTAATGTAATTAATGATGATGATTATGATGGTGATGATAATGGTCATGATGATGGTGATGCTAATGAAAATGCTGAGGAAGATGATAATTTTGATAATGATGTGAATAGTGATAATACCAATAATGGTAAGAACAATAAAACAGTGTTGCTACTGAGGAGTTTATTGCTACCGCTTCAATAACTTTTGCTATTTCTACAGCTAGTGTTATTACTCCTGTCACCATGTTAGTGACGGTTCACTGTCAGTGTTATGGCCATTACTATAAACGATGTCAGAACTAATAGTTTCTTTTTTATAATTTGCTTTATCATTAATGCAATGACTATTACAATTGTTATTACTATTATCATTATTATTATTGTATTATCCTCATTATTACTATTGTAATCCATTTCAGTATTTATTATCATTATTACTATTAATTTGTGTTATTACTCTTATCTATATTTCTATTATTATCATCATTACTGTTCTCATCCTCATGATTATCATATTTATGTATCTAAATGAGTTTGCTCTGAACCTCTCGACTTGTCTCAGTTACAAGGCCGAGTGCTCCTAATCTCATTCTCAAGGTGTTTGTGATAATAATGTCACAACGAGAGACCAAAGGGCGAAGGGTGACTTACTGAGCTATCATCTTCCTACGCACACACACACACACACACACACACACACACTCACTTATCCCTCCACCTCCCATCTCCACCCCCCACACCCACTCCTCCCCGCCCCATACACCCCCCCCCCACCTTTCTGAAAACACGCCACCATTCTCCCAACTAAAGCCAAGGTCCTCCTCCACAGTGACAGAGATCAAGTACGCTTGCACGCTGGACGAAAACAGCTTCAAGAACCGTTACGGATTTGAAAAGCCCGGGCCGGACGACCCGCTGGTTGTCTGCTGCAGAACGGGAGTCCGCTCGAAGACCGCCTGTGACCTTCTGCAGGCCAATGGCTTCAAAAGGCACAGGTAAATGGATGGTTGTTTGGATTGGTTGTAAAAGATATTTGATTGCTAGGGGTGTTGATAACAGTAAGGAGAAATGAGACATGTTTATGGTTATGGTCCATTGTGTTATGTGTGTGTCTTCACACATACAACACACACACATATATATATGTATACATACATATAATATATATATATATATATATATATATATATATATATACATACATACATACATATACACACAGTAAACGATAGTAACAATAATATAAATAATTATAGAAACAAAGGTAGAAGTGGTAATAGTAATAGTAACAAAAATACTGATACCACATATGTCAATAATAATGTTAAAAGTAAAATGACCATTAAGAAAAAAAAAAAAAAAATATATATATATATTTATCACACAAGAGAAAATAAATATTGATATTCTAAAAAGTTGGTATTAAATATTCTACTGACAAAGATAAAACCGATTTCCCGCCATTACAATTACACATGATTTCCAAATCCACCTAATTGCTTAAGTAATTTAAAACGATACAGAAATCCTTTTTTTTCCCATTTTCCTATAATGATTGAAGTCCAGTGAGTCCCTTTTCCATCATACGAAGAAGCACGAATTTTAAACCTCATTTTCTCTCCTGTTTCAGAATTTATCGCGGGTCGTTTAGCGAATGGGAGGAGAAAGGAGGTGAGGTGATAAAGCCCGGACAGCCCATTTTTTATGACAGCGAAGATGATTCCTCATAACGAGTTGTGAGGAGGAGGAGGAGGAGGAAGAAGAGAGAAGGATGGAGAATGAGGGAGAATGAGGGAGGAGGAGAGGTGGAGAAAAATAATACCGTTTGCAGGAGGGAGGGGAGAGGGTTGAGGGAAGAGGGAATAAGAGAGAAAAGAGTGATCAAGAAGGCGAAGAGGAAGATGGACAGAGATCAAGAGGAAGGAGAAAGAGGTCTAAAGGAAGAAGGAAGAAATTGTGACCTCATCCGAAAAAAACAAAGGAAATGAAAGGCAAT
>NW_028234412.1:9005931-9008431 GCF_977035675.1 Penaeus japonicus
TCTCTCTCTCTCTCTCTCTCTCTCTCTCTCTCTCTCTCTCTCTCTCTCTCTCTCTCTCTCTCTCTCTCTCTCTATATATATATATATATATATATATATATATATATATATATATATATATATATATATCACACACACACCACGTGCACACACACACACACACACACACACACACAGACACGCACACACACACACACACACACACACACACACACACACCCACACACCACGTGCACACACACACACACACCACGTGCACACACACACACACACACACACACACACACACACACCACGTGCACACACACACACACACACACACACAGACACGCACACACACACACACACACACACCACGTGCACACACACACACACACACAGACACACACACACACACACACACCACGTGCACACACACACACACACACACACACAAACACACACACACACACACAACAATGACAACAACATACCCACGCCTCTAAGCATCTCCACACACCTCGAGTCGAGCCCCCCTCCCCCCTCCCCTGCAGCTTCGAGATCCGCGAACCGCAGGACGGCGAGTGGGGTGTCCCTCGCGGCGCCTCCGGGAACTGGTCGGGCAGCGTAGGCACTCTGCAGCATGACCTCGCCGACTTCTCCATGAACCTGACACCGACTCGAGACAGAATCCGGGTCATCCAGTTCTCTCGTGTTTATGTGTCGGATCCTTACGTCATTGTGTCGGGCCGACCCGGTGTTCTGCCGCCCATCTTTGCGATCGTGAGGCCGTTCACAGGTGCGTCAGAGGATGGTTAAAGTAGTGTTGTTATTGTTATTATTGTTATTGTTGTTGTTATTATCATCGTGATTATCATTATTATCATGGTTATTTATCATCATCTTTATTATCGTTATTATTATTATTATTATTATCATTATAAACATAACAATTATTATTATTTTTATAATTATTATCATTGTTATTATTATCATCACCCTTAACATTATCATTATTATGATTAATTAACATCATTTGGATTATTCTCTGTCATAATTTTTGTCATTATTATCATCAACCTTAACATTATCATCATTATGATTGATTATCATCATTCGGATTATTCTCTCAACTATTATTATCATCATTATTATCATTATCAATATTGCCGTCGTTATCATAATTATCACCATTAGCCTCACCCTGACCAAAAATATTGCAAGGGCGATCAACAACAGATACATGATCTCCTTGCAGCCGAAGTTTGGTCTTCGGTTGCAGCCTGCACACTGATCACGGGCGTCGTACTGTGGGTGCTGATGCGGGTGTGGGCGCGTGTATTTGGTGGGCGTGGTTTCAAGCTGAGCGACGCCCTTATGTATCCGTGTAGTCTCCTTCTGGAAGACCCGCCCACAGCCCCGCCCACCGCTTCTTCGGCTCGGGTGAGTTGGTTGTCCAGCTGTGTGTGTTTATTATATATTCAAATGTGATATGACTCTTGTAAGAATTATGGGATTCAGTCAAATATTTCCTGAGGGCGTGAGGTTTCATAAAGTTTAAAAACTGCCGCCCTGTTATTTGTCTTTAACTCTTCAACGATCAATCGAAGTTTATGTCTTGCCTCTCTTTGATGTTTGCAGAGTTATCTTTTGGTAAATATTTTTTTTGTTTGTTTGTTGATGTGTCTTCCTACTGTATAAATCACTTTTCTCTCATATAGCATTTCTTATTTTGATGATCTTAAGATATTAAAGATTTTAACGTATTGTTTTTTGGTCTACTTGTTTTTGGATAATAACAGTAATAATAATATTGATTAGGATAACAATAATGATAACATTAATGATAAAGATAATGAAAATGATAATGATGATAACAATAACAATAACAATGATAATGACAAAATAGATAACAGTATAAACAATAACGATAACAATAAGCATCATAACATAAATTTCCATATACAAAAGTAAGATTCTCCCAAACTCGCAACACTCGCGCGAAGAAGAAGAAGAAAAAAAAAAAAAAAAACAAAAAAAAAACATCTTAGTGAACATACCACGACAGGTATTACTAGGATGGTGGTTGATGGCGTGCGTGGTGGTGGGAACAGCCTACAGGTCATCTCTGGTCGCCTTCCTGACCGTGGAGGGCAAGACCCCCCCAATCAACAGCTTCGAAGACCTGGTAAAGCGACCGGGATGGAGGTGGGGGATGAAACCAAGCACGGGTTCCTTCTTCGCGTATTTCAACACAAGCAGAGACCCAATTACGCGGTTGGTCAACAAGGGCATGGAGGTAAGGCGGGCAAGGACTGTGTCGTAGTGGAATCGTGATGGGTGTGTGATATCATTTTTTATGAATGATGAATGATGAATGATATGATTTTTATGAATGATGAATGATGAATGATATGATTTTTATGAATGATGAATGATGAATGATATGATTTTCATGAATGATGGATGATGTGATTTTCATGAATGATGGATGATGAATGATATGATTTTCATGAATGAT
>NW_028234412.1:9019888-9027388 GCF_977035675.1 Penaeus japonicus
TGTAATGATAATAAAAATGATAATGATACTGATTATAACAATAATGAAATAATGATGATAATAATAATAAAAATGATGATAGCAATTAGAATAATGATAATAATAATTATATAAAAAATGGTGAAAATAATACTAATAATGATATGAATGTTAATGACAGTAATGGTAGTGACAATAGATATAATCATATCAATAAAAGCAACAAAAATGACAGCAGCAGCAACAACAGTAACGAAAATAGGATAACGAAAAATAATACACATAATGACAATTATGACAGTAATCTTGTGACTTTAACTAAGTAAAATTTGATGTTTCAGTAGTAACAAAAATAATCTACGGGGGTTAAAGTGGTCAATTGACTTTCTTTATAAAAACTTATAATCATCAAAATAGCTTTATTCTTAAAAAAAAAAAAAGAAAAAAAAAAAAAAATCAGTGTGTGCGAAGATTGATAAACATGAAGACTTTTTGTAGATATTTTAATGTGATGTATTTAGGTGATGTATAATAGGCTAGTTTCAGTTACCTATATCATATCTTATTTGTAAATTTAGTGATATCTTGTAGGTTTGAAAGATTACATATGAGATTTACTTATTTACTATTTACTACACAAATATTTCTACCAGGAATCCTTTTTTTTTTTTCTTTTTTTTTCGTTTATTGTTATTTTTATCGCGTCATATGCCACGAGGCGACCCGGCTATCGAGTATGATTTATTTTAAATATTTATTGATGGTGCTGTTGATTCGACTGTTGTTTAGTGTGAATACATTGCAAATCTTGTATAGAAAACAACAATGTGATATATTCTAAAGAATTAAGACAAGATATAAGATTTTTTTTTATTTTTTTTATTTTCCCATTTTCTGATGTTATGTAACATGATGATTATATACTTATATGCTGCATAGTCATTTATATCACTATGTGAATAATGAACCTGAAATGCTGAAGTTGCAGTAGGATATGACTTTATTTCTACAAGAAATAGACAGATATTCCCATAACGGAAATATCTATAGAAAACGATTTTTTGCTTCGGGATAACTTAAAAAAAAAAAATCCGAAAATTTTAGCACAGTAAATCATACAATAGATATAAAATCCTTTCTATATTAATTATACATTTAGTTATAATTTGTAACGCATATGTACAAGCAAATGAAAAATAAGGGATAGAGTCGCAAAAAATAATTTGTCTAAAGAAAAAAAAAGAAGTCATATTACTTTCAATCTATAGACGCTAATGAACTATTGTAATCATTGCTATTGCTACTGTTATCATAATCATTATTAGTGCTATTATTACTGTCATCATTAACATTATCATTTTTATTATCATTAGATATAAAAGCAATGGTAACAGCAATAATGATGATAATCATAATGATAATGATAATTTTGGTATTGATAGTATTGATAATAATGACGATGATGATGACGATTATAGTATTAATAATGATGATAATGATAATAATAAGGATAATAATAACAAGACAATGGTAATAATAACAGTCATGGTAATCATGATAATAATGATGATAATGATAATGATAATAATAATGGTAATAATGATAATATTAATGATAATAATAGCAATGAATATAACAGTGATGATAATAATAATAAAGATAAACATAACAATAAAGATAATGATAAAAATGATAATGAACATAACAATAATTATAACAATAGTGATAATGATAATAACAATGAAAATAATGATAATAACAAAAAAGGTAAGAAATAATCGTCCTTATCATTATCATTCTTATCATCAGTGGTGTTGGAACATACATTTTTCTTATCATTATTATCCCTCTTTTATCATGAATATTATTATACTCATCATTATTAACGCAGACATTTTTTATAACCGATTTATATCATTATTACTATTATGATAATTATCATAACTACTTTTACTATTTCTTTCATCATTATTGTTCTAGTCATTATTATCATTTTCATTGTTATCTTCATTCTTATTATCACTATCATAATCCTTCTCGCTATCATCAGTGTTAATGTCGTTAGTATCATTATTATCTTTATCATCATCACTTTCATTATTATAATCAAATATCATTACCATTATTATCATCGTTATCGTCATTATGGTCATCATTATCATTACTATTATCATTATTACTTTTATAATTATTGTTATCATGATTAATAATATTCTTATTATGAGTTTCCAAGTTCAGATCAAGTCCTCATCCTTGTAAACATCATTATCATTATCACTGCTATTATTATCGCCCTCATTATTATTATCATGATCATTATTACTATCATTATGATTATTATCATTGTTATTATTGTTGTTATTATCATTATGAATCATTATCATCATTGTCATTATAATTGTTATTATCGGTATTCGCAGGCTAATCTTGTATTGACATGAATTGTTTTATAATCATAATTGTTATTACTGATATTATTGTTATTATTATCATTATTGTATGAGTATATTCTTTTGATTAGCTTTTTATAAGATCAAACACCGGGTCGCTCCCGTCGACCTAGGGTGAGTGAAATTGGAAGTTTTATATTGCGAGTTCTGTGGAGTGAGATTAATATGAATATAATAAAAAGTGTATAAAAAATATAAAAATATAAAATTATTGTATGAGTGTAAAAATAGATATTTGTTTTGTAAAAATGTAGTATATAAAAAATAAAAAAATTCCATAGAGTACGAAAAAAGGGGATTTTTTATTATGGGTGAGAGCTCGTCTTAGAACATGTGCTGTACTATTAAGTACAATTTTCTGTATCTCTTGTAAAGAGGGATTTCCTGGAATTTTATTAACAAAGTCTTTGGCTCCTTTCTTTATCAGGCCTAAGGCACCTACCATTACAGGGATCGTACGAGTCTTTAGGTGCCACATCTTTTCTACTTCTATCTCTAGGTCTTTATATTTCGAGAGCTTTTCAAATGTTTTCACGGCTACATTCCGGTCAGAGGGCACACTCATATCAATGAGAAAGCATTGATTGTTCTTTCTACCCTTAATTACAATATCAGGACGGTTTGCTTGTATTGTGCGGTCTGTTTGAATCGGAAAGTCCCAAAGAATAGTAACATCTTTTCCCTCTGTTACAGGTTCTGAATGGTGTTTATACCAGTCACTTTGGGTCTTGATGGAAAAGCAGTTACATATTTTTCAATGGAGGTATTGACCAACCCTGTCATGTCTGTTTTTATACTCCCCTGTGTGTTAGGATGGAGCAGCCAGAAACAAGGTGGGTCGAGTTGCCTTCTATTCTTTTCATCGCAGAATCTACACTTTGGGTCAGCCCGTTATGTAAGACATTGGCTTGATAGTTTCGTGTAAACAAACTTGATCCTGTAGGCTGCAAGAATGAAGCCCTCGGTTTTTCCAGTGCTTTCAGTCCGGAGCTACGTAGCCACTGATGGGTTGTGTCTTACATCAGCATTAATTGGCAATACCGAGCAGGGGCAAACTGTCCATGGAGACTAGGTTTTTCTTGCCAGCGAGATTCAAGTTGTTTTAAGTCCTTCATATTTCGCTTTCTTCTTTGTTTTGCGAGCAATCTCATCCTCATTGGTGATAATAGGTTGTTGATTTCTATTTCAAGTCAAGTTCCCGAGCAAAATTTGTCAGATTCCTTAGTAAAACGGAGTGTAATTTTTTTGAGATTTTCATGCCTGTTTACTAACTGGAGCATCTAGTCTTCAGTATTGTTCCAAATAATTCGTAGAGGCCTAAATCGTTGACGGTTTGTAGGGAAAGCTCCAGGCTGTATCATACCTTCTCCCTCCAATTTGCTACGTGGAAGGTACAATCGGTCAAACATCAGAATTTCGGATGGAGCATTCTGTTATACAAGTTATAAACAGTTTTTCTAATTTTACTATCTAGTCTTTTTGAAGGAATCACCTGGGGTGGGGGGTATATTGGTGTTGGTTTTGTTTTCACGGTGAGTTCACTCAAGTTCCAATTTATTATATTAAAACTGTAAGTTACTACTGGTAATGCTAAGGTGTTATAGCGGTGATTCTGTTTGTTTTAATTCAACTCAGTTTTCACGAATAGATCTGACTCTGCGTAAACATTCCTTTCCTAATCTTTCTCCTTCATTTTAGCGTGTTGTATCCCATCGTGCCCCTCATTGACTCCTAAGTATTGATATATGTACCTTGCTTGGTCAAGCTCTTTAGTGAAAGAGTCGTCATCTAGCACAATATTCTTCGTTTTGCTCTAACTTCCCTTTTTTGAATGTGGCCTTTGCACATTTGCTTAACCCAAACTCCATTCCTATGTCATCACTAAAATGCTTTTACTGTTTCAGTAACCCCTCAAGTGCGTTTATTATTATCAAGCATATAGTTTTCAGATCGTCCATGTAAAATAGATGACTTATTTCTGCCTTCGAAGATTTTGTATCCATATCCAGTTTGGTTAAAGGAGTCTGGAGAGAGGCATAAGTGCCATGCAAAATAACAGAGGTGACAAAGAGTCTCCCTGGAAGATACCACATTTTATTTTCATGCCAGGGGAGGGCAAGATACCAGTAGAGTGGGATTAAGAAGAGATTAGTCTCCCAATTCCCATAGATGATCTGAGGAAATTTATAAGGTAGGTGATAATTTAAAAAGTTCTGAGCAACGTAATATCCAAGAGTGGAGTACACTATCGAAGCCTTTTTATAGTCAATCCAGGCTGTGCTCAAGTTACGATGTTTAGATTTTGCATTTTCGAGCAACATTTTGTTTATCAGTAATTGATCTTTGCAACCATACGAGCCCTTTTTGCATTCCCCCTCCTTTTTGTTCGATTGGGAAAATGTCGTGTTCCTCTAGTGTGCATAGGTTCTTTCTGAAAGGACAGAGGTTAAGAGTTTGTACGATGTGGATAAACACGTGATTGCCTATAATTTTTTGGGTCCCCAGTCTCAACTGTCTTAGCAAGTAAGTATGTGGTGCCTTGGCAGAACCAAGTTGGTGTGTGTGGGTTGTGGTGTGTGGGGGGGGGGGGGGGGGGGGGGGGTGGGGGGGGGGGGGGGGGGGGGGGGGGGGGGGGGGGGGGGGGGGGGTGGGGGGGGGGGGGGGGGGGGGGGGGGGTGGGTTTTTTTGTGGGGTGTTTTTTTTTTCGTTAATCAATTTGTTAAGACTTGATGCTAGTTTAGAGTGAACAGATTGTAGTGTATCCAGCCAGAAATTAGGAACCTGGTCTAGTCCTGGAGATTTCCATTTATGGCTTTCTTAGTGCTTTCGTTATCTCTTCAGTAGTAATATCACTCCATTGTTGTTCAGGGATATCTACTGCTTCCTTTTCTAGTTCTTCAATCCATTTAGCGTTTTCATTATGTCCTGTATTATTACCCCAAATGTTGTTCCAAAAGTCTTTGACTTGCTCTTCCGTTGGTATTTCTTTTACTTCGATGGTCGTTTTAAAAAAAAAATTATTACCAATTTCTCGGTAAAACTTTTTGGCATCCGTCTCAAAAATTTTGTTTTGGCGGTAAAAATCGTTGCGTTTTGTAAATCGTCGTAGTCTTTGGGCTTTCACTTGCAGTTTTTGCTTAAGTTCTTCTTTAATGACAGGTATTTGTTCCTTATTTTCAATTTGGTATTTTCTTATTACTTGTTTGGATTTTCTAGAGTTTGATTTTCCATTCTTTTGGAGTTCTTCTAGTATTGAGATCTCTCTTCTAAAGTTCTCAATTTCTTTATCAATTTGTTTCTGCCATTTAGGCTTAGAAAGGCCTCGTCGTTTCCCTTTATTTCGTTTTCGTTTATTTTTTATTCCAGAGTTTTCTTGTAATACTTTCGATGTTGCGTAAATTAGTTGGTTGAGTTCTGTTAAATCTGGGTCTCTTTCAGTACAGAGTTGCCTTAAATCTACAGTGCCAAGGTTGAATATTTTTTTTAAATTTATGAATCTGTCTGATTTTCAGGAAGGGTTCTCTCTCAGCTATGTCAGTGTGCATTACAATAGACAATTCTTCAAGTATGTCTGTCTTCATAGAGCTTATCTCTTCCTGATCGAAATCATCTTCAGCTACATCATTCCTAATTTGCCTATCGTTATCCACCTCGTCATCCACCTCTTGTACGTTGTTTATATGTGACGGATAAACAAAATAAAATAGGTTAAATAAAATAAAATAGGATAAATAAAATAAAATAGGTTAAATAAAATAAAATAGGATAAATAAAATAAAATAGAAAATGTGACGGGTGTCGGGTGTAGGGCGTAGGATAAAATGTCCTACGCCCTACACCCGTCACATTTTCCCGACGCCCCACACCCCACAGGTTCTTTACTACGGGCCTCATTCTCATCGGGCCCTTCATCCTCAGCATTTTCAATATCATTGTCATCAGGTTCCTCTGCTTCAGGTTCTCTAGTGTCGGCTTTAACCTGTATTTTAATCAGTTCAATTTACATATCTGTTATTTTCTTAGTACGCATAATATATCTCCTCACATTTGCTAGTTTGTTTGCATCCATAAAATCTAGTTTATCGCTATCACTATTACGTCTACACCATGTTAGAAAAGTGTCTTCAGTATTATTGGTTTGCGGTTTTTCTAGCGCATAATAAAAGCAATACAGTACTTCCTTGTGTTCTTCTCGTGTCCATCTCTTTCTTTTTTCCTTTTGATTTTTGTTTTGGTGGTGAACCCGAGGGGCCAGGGTTGGGACAACTCCCGTTCTGGTGACCACTTGGGCATTCGTTAAGAGGAGAATTAGACTCAGTAGCAGATTTTTCGACCTCAGGCTGGTCTTGCCCTGAGGGACGCGTCCCTTGTTGAGCCGCACAACGGACGATGCGATATTATCATTATTATTATTATTACTATTATTATTATTATTATTATTATTATTATTATTATTATTACTATCACCATTATCATCATTATCACTATTATCATCATTATCACTATTATCATCATTAACCTTTTTATCAATATCATTCTCATTACTGTTATTACAATTCTTATTGTTCTTATCATCATCATTATTACTTCATTAATCTGCATTCTTTTCATTTTCATTATTGTAACTGTTATTATCAACATTTCTATTATTGTTATCATTGTTGTTGTTGTTGCTATTATGGTTGTTATTGTCACATCATCATTACTTATGTTATCATTATTCGAATGAAGATGATACGGATAATAATGATGTTAATAATGATCTGAATGATAATGATAATGATGAAAAAAAAAACTCATAAGGGAATTGTCTATATTAATAATATTTACTTCTTAAAAGGAAACATACTAACTAACGACCACATATAAATAAACTCTTTGATTAAATATACTCTTAATCATATCACTCCAAAAGCCATGAGGTTTTAGACATACTATAAACATATCAAATATACATTTTATTTTTATAAGAGTTGCTTTAGCGTTTGGTCAAAATCTTTGGCTGAGAAATTGATTTTTTTAGTGCCATTTAACCGATCATTCAAAAGCATAGCAATAATAGCGAATAAAA
>NW_028234412.1:9034888-9039888 GCF_977035675.1 Penaeus japonicus
CTGGGCCACGAGTCTGCCGGTGGATGGCTACGACTACTCGGGTCCCGGAGGGCAGGGGGCAGGGGGAGGGGCGGGGGCAGGGGGAGGAGCAGGGGCAGGGTTCTTCGGAGGCGGAGCGGGTGGCGGGGGAGGTGGAGGCGGCGGGATAGGGGGAGGGGGAGGGGGAGGCCAATATCCCTCTGCCCCTGCTCAGTACAGCTTCCAGTGGGACGTGAATGACGCGCCCTCCCGCAACTTCTACGGCCACGGCGAAGAGAGACAGAACGATGACACGAAGGGAAGGTGAGTCGCCGCGTGAGAGGTCGAGGCAGGTCGGCCCGTCCTCCCGAAAGCATTCTCTAAGGCAGGCTGCTTGTCATGCAGCTCTCAAAGGCATTGGGTAGGCCTTGTTGTGTCCTGTAAATATAGACAAATAGATGGAAAGGTGAGCGGTGATGTCAAACAAATGATTCATCCACAAACTGTCCACAGGTACTACGTGCAGCTTCCCGACGGACGCCGAATGGTGGTGGAGTACTTCGTGGACAGCGCCGGCTTCCACCCCACCGTGTCCTTCGAGGGCGAGATCACGGCTGGAGGTCAGGGCCAGTATGGCCAGGGCGGAGGCGGAGGCGGGGGCGGGGGCGGGGGAGCAGGGGGACAGGGAGGGGGTGGACAGTACGGAGGTCAGGGCGGTGGTTCCGGAGGCTTTGGACAAGGTCAGGGCGGGGGTTCCGGAGGCTTTGGACAAGGTCAGGGGTCAGGCTACTCGGGGTCAGGCGGGGGGTCAAAGCCCTCCTTGACCTACGGAACTCCCTCCAAGTAACTCGGCCAAGTGTGAGCGCTGTGTGGCCCTCGGCGGTGGCTCTCGGCGGTGGCCCTCGGCGGTGGCCCTTCGCAACTGCATCTCTTCACTTCCAAGAGTTGTCGGAAGTGTGATGCAAATCATGAGAACAAAAGGTCATCTCGTTCTCTGATTCCCTCTCTTTGTTTGACTTTGTTATGTTACTTGTTATGTTTGTTGTGCTCTTAAATGATGCAATGACTGGCGTGAGAAAATATTCTTCTTATCCAGTAAAATAATTCTGACAAAAATAAAATCAGTGAGTAAATCCAACATATGTATTATACTCCTTCATGTGTTTTATTAGATATGATAATTGTATACAATCGCCTATTGATTATTACAATGGTTATGAATGTAATTACATTATGTTCGGTATTGTTGAATATGATGAGTGGCGTTCAAAAAGCAAACTTTTAGCCAGATATTTTGACCAATCACTAAAGGAACTCTGGTAGAAATAAAACAAATCAGGGAATTATTCGAGTGTAGTTCATATTTTTTTTATGTACTTCATTGATAATGAATGTAGCCTTTCTCTCTTCTCTCTCTCTCTCTCTATCTATCTGTCTATCTATGCATAATATAAATATATATATATATATATATATATATATATATATATATGTATAAAATATATATATGTATATTATATATATATACATAAAAAAAAATATATAAATATATATATATTATATATATATATATATATAATATATATATTATATATATATATATATATATATATATATATATATATATATATATATATATATATAATATCTATATATATATATATATATATATATATATATATATATATATATATATATATATATATTTATATATATAATATTAGTGTGTGTGTGTGTGTGTGTGTGTGTGTGTGTGTGTGTGTGTGTGTGTGTGAGTGTGTGTGTGTGTGTATACAAATATACATATACATACACCCCTCCCTTTTTTTCCTTCCTTTCCTCTCTTACTCATTCCCTTTCTTTCTCTTTTTCCATCTATTTTTAGCATTCTATTTCTTTACTTCCTTTTTCTCTCTCATATACTTCTTCTCCTCTCCCCTGTTCCTTCTCCACGGTTTTTCTTTTCCAGCTGTCTCTTATCCATCCTATTATTCCATCTGTAATGTTTCCTTGATTTTAAACTTCTATCCGCCCCCTCCCTCCTTTATTATGTTTATCTTCTGTTCCTTTCGCTTCGCTCATAATCTCATATTCTTTCTTCTGCTTATTTTGCTCTCGTCTTATTTATTTTCTTCGTTCCTATCTATTCTGCAGACCTATTGTTTACTCATTTCTTCCATGTCTTCAATTTCTCCCTTATCCCTTAGCCTTGGCTATCATAAGGTAACCCTTTGCCTTATCTCGGTTCATCCTTATTCCCATTTTTCTATTTTGTGATCTTGTTCTCTTCTTTATAGACTTCTTTCTAATAAATTCGCTCTAGATCTTCCGTTTCCCGTTTTTTTTTCATTCCTACCATCCCTGCCTATCTTACATATAAACGTACTTTTTTCTGCCTTTATTTCGCATATTCATCTTTCTCCCATCCTTGCCCTTCATCCTAAACCTTGTATCCATTCCTACGACCCTAACCCAATCCTTCTGAACCCTAAATCCTGCCTCATCCTTGGCCACGAGGAATCTTTACGACCTTAGAGGAATCCCGGTATAAGGATCGCCCGAATCTCCCTTATCTCCGTTTTCCATTATCATGCTTTTACCCTTTTATTATAGAGCTATTGCATGATCCGGTCATGATGCTTCTTGTGAGATGAATTGATATGAAGAGACGTCATGAGAGCTTTGTTTACTTTTATTTGCCTGGCCTTTTTAGTTTTTTGTTGTTGTTGTTGTTGTTTAAGTTCATATTTTTGCTAAAGCTTATCTTCAGCTTGGATGCATTAGCTTGTTCCATAGCTTTTGTTTCTAAAGATTTTTATTTGTTTCGTGTTAACTTTAGAACAGTGGATTCTAAAGGAATTATTTGATTTAGGACAACCATTTGTGTTTTATTTTACTGTGATAGTCTTTTTTAGGCCGGAATATTTTGTAAGTCTGTTTTTGTCTCTTATCGTCTGACTTTATTTGTATTTTTTTATGATGAACTCTTCCATCACCTTTTAGTAAGGATTTATTGCAGATATATTGTGTAATAATATTTGTACTTTGTACTTTCCGTCCTTGCGTGTACAAGGCGCCGTTTTTATTACATAAACGAGTGTTAAGACGAACGTTTGTTTTGGTGTTTCCTGAACCTTACAGTGACGACTACAAGGCTGCAAAGAAGAGGTTGTATTTGAACCGATTACTTACCTGTTGATGGGGCAAAGCTGCATGTTGCAATGAGAGACTGAAATATAGATACAAATGAAATAGATCTAAATCACTGCTTCTCTGAGAGACACTTTTCTTCTTTCATGGGTTGATGGGCTTTTTTTTTTTACTTGATATGTTTTGTTTGATGGAGTACACAGGTCCCCTCTATCCCTGGCCCTTACTACTTTATCCCGCTTTACAGGGCATTTCTTAAAGAACACCTACCCACGGATACCCTTACATAGACCTCTCCACCTCTCCATTATCTGTTTTTTTTATTTTTTATTTTTTATGGTTTACGTATGTTTTCCAAAATAACAGAACAAGAAGATTAAGGGCGAGAAGTGTTAGCTGACCGACGCGAAAAAAAAGAATTAGTGATGAATTTTGATAAAATTGTACGAAAAAAGTTAGTTTTGTGCGACTTGAATGATTATACATCATCATGATCTAAGTTAATTTAAACTTACTAATGGAAGGTATACAAAGTCAAGAATAAGAAAGAATTGGAATTGATTCTGATAGTTTATATAAGGTATAATATTACAGGCGTATATTTAATATTTGTAGACATTTAGAATATAGCATACATCCGCCATTACCAATAGTTAGCTTAAGTGGTTATCAATATATTGCAGATAACTGTAGAGGATTAAGATGTATTAGATTATAGCACCGATCTAACACACTTACACACAAAACTTAGAAAAAGTAAGTCAAATACACCTGCCATATTTTCTTTACAACTGGAGCCGATCACATCACGAAGGATATGTTATATATGGTTATTTTTTTTATACTTTTATTAGATAAGCACTACCGGTGTGATCATGAGTAAAAAATGATTAATTGTCGACTGAAGTTAAAACTCATTACGTGTCCGTTTTTATTCTTTTCCTTCAATATTTAAAAACAAAATCTAAGTTCCAAAGGTCATAGTCTTTATTTCTTTCAATGAATATGATAACATGATTAGGTTGCTGGGAATGATCACTGACTGAAAGATCTCACATTTTCCTAATCGTTTTCCTGTTCTGTAAGATATAACTTCATGGTTTTTTTTTAGAGTCTGTTCAGTGCTTGGATTTCTGTCCTTCGTTTTGAAATAGACCTAAGGTTTCTAAACGTAAAAATCGGTCTGAAATCTACAGTTGAGTAGAAGGTTTTAAAGAGCATGGTCTACATAAGGATGGTTTACATGGTAGTTTTAGTGATAACATATCCTGGTTATCAGTTTTTTTAAAGATATTATTCAGTGTAATGATTATATGGACAAAAAAGTCTAGTAGACTTTTTTTTCCCTCAGAGCATCAGCCATAAGGCCAATTTCATAAACAATCGAACTTCGATACATTATATGTTTTATCCAAAAAAGTATTTATCTGCGTTGGCTTCGTACGCAACAGGGATGGAAAAGTCAAATTTTGTAGCATGTTGCAAATTCGCAGCATATTCATAATCATGAGCAATGGCAATACCTATTCATTATTTTTATTATTATTATTATTATTTTTTTTTTTTTTATTATTATTTTTTTTTTTTTTGAATAGTAAAGTAATACCCCCCCCCCCCCCACCCAAAAAAAAAAAAAAAAAAAAATTGTCTACATGTATCTTTGATTATTTTGGTGAAGCTGTAAGTACATGAAAGAAGTGCAGTTATGTTGATCATATATTTGACAAACCTATTTCAAATGTTTCAGATGACTTGCCCCTTAAGTATGGTAACATTTAATCATCTTAATTAAAACCTCCCTTTGTTGGATTTGAATCGATGCTTCGTTCGACAAGAGGATTATGATATAGAATGCATTATTTTTCACTAACGATTTTGTTTGGTCAAAAGAT
>NW_028234412.1:9057388-9069888 GCF_977035675.1 Penaeus japonicus
TGTATGTATATATACACATATACATATACATATACATATACATATACATACATACATACATACATACATACACACACACACACACACACACACACACACACACACACACACCAACACACAACAACAACTCAACAAAGGTGTTGGGGAACGCACACTACAGTGACACACACACACACACACACACTCACACGCACACACACACACACACACACACACACACACACACACACACACACACACACACACACACACACACACACATATATATATATATATATAATATATATATATTGCACACACACACACACACACACACACACACACACACATATATATAAATATATATATATATATATATATATATATATATATATATATATATATATATATATATATATATGTGTGTGTGTGTGTGTGTGTGTGTGTGTGTGTGTGTGTGTGTGTGTGTGTGTGTGTGTGTGTGTGTGTGTGTGTGTGTGTGTGTGTGTATGTATTGGCACAGCAGATTATTAAAGTAAATGATTGAACACTGAAATTAAAGTCCACCATCTGATAATGTTTGATAAGATGGTAACCCATAGTAGCTTTTGTATTCATACATTCATTTCTTTATGCTCCTATAATTTATTTGATGCAGTTGTTAAACATTATCTCACACTATCGGTTACACTAACATTTGAGCTTTGTAATTTTCAAAAAAGTGTTATATAGCAGGGTGAGTGTCAGGGCTGGTGGCGACCTGTGTAATTTCCTCTGTGTTTTTTTCCGATTAATCAGGCATGTTAGTTAAGTGTTTTCAGTAAGTCGAATAAGATTGTCATGTTTTCTATAATGTATTTTGGTGTTGATCAAAGGAATATATTGTGTTTACATCTTAAAATCCGTGATGAAAGGTGGTGAAGTGTTTGTATACATGTCTGAATAATGCCACATGTATGGACATGATTTTAAGATTAACTTTGAAGCTAATTACAGAATATCATGTTTCATGTTTTGAAGGAACTCAAAGTTATTGGATCGTTGTATCTATTAAGAAGTCGGTTGTGGCTCCAGACTATGATTATGTATAAGTCGCAAGTTGAATTTTGTTAGCCTGAATATGTGTATTGTTACTGAGCAACCTTAAGTTGTACAGTTAAATGACTGTAGAAAAAGTGACTGGATAAATTTGGGCGAATACTATAATACTATATCTGTATAATATAGTATATCACAATATCTGTACACTAGATATCAGTAGAAAATATTTGACATGTTCATACTTATACATGTTTATATGTCACTTACCTTCATGTCTGTGTTGGTCGACTGCGAGAAGTGAAGTGAAGACTAGACATTCATCTGAAGTTTATATACGATTTCTGAAATAGCCGATGAATGGTCAATAGTATAATCAAAGCTGGAGATAAAGGGGTTTGGAGAGAAGAGGGGAGGGGAGAGGGGGAGGGGAGGGGGGGGGGCGGACATGTCATTATCATTCCACAAACATTTTCCAAAAAGAATCACATGCGGCTTGCGTGTTTCCAGAAAGAATGCACTGATCACTATTTTTTTCTATTATCCATTTTAGTATATATAAAAATCAAAATGTTTCACTCCGAATTTGATTTATTTTTTCTCTCGATAACTTTCAATCACGTTTTACTTTTACTTTCAATCTATCTACCTATCTATCTATCTATCTATCTATCCATCTCCCTGTCTTCCAGAAGTGTGTGTTTGTATGTGGTGAGTATGAATGCTAAATCACTACAGGAACATGCAAGAATTCCGTGCAATACATATGGGAAAGTGGTCATCGTGTGACTGGAATTAAATTAAGGAATTATTATGTGGTTGTGTAAAGACAAAGACATATCCTTCAATGTTATTTATTTTCTTCTTTACCTCCTCCTCCTCCTTCTCCTCCTCCACCTCGTCCTCCTCCTCAATCCCTTTCTCCTCCTCCTCCACCTCCTTCTCTTCCTGCTTCATCTCCTCCTCCATCTCGTCCTCGTCCTCCTCCTCCCCCTCCTCCTCTTTCTTCTTCTTCTCCTTCTCCTCCTCCTCCTCCTCCTCCCCCTCTTCCTGCTTTTTCTCCTCCTCCACCTTGTCCTCTTCTTCCCTCTCCTCCTTCTTCCTCTTTATCTTCCTTTTACACCACCCCATCATCGTCCTCCAGTTCCTTCTCCTCCTCCACCTCCTCTTCCTAATTATCTGTACATACATACATACAAACATATGTATATATATATATATATATATACACACACACATTTGTATACATACACACACACACACACACACACACACACACACACACACACACACACACACACACACATATATATATATATATATATATATATATATATATATATATATATATATGTATGTATATATATATATATATATATATATATATGTATATATATACATATAACATACATACATATATATATATATATATATATATATATATATATATATATATATATATATATATATATACGTATACATACATACATATATAGACACATACTGATGTATATATATGAATATGTATATATACATAAACACAGTATGTGCTTGTATTTGTATATATTTATATAAATCTCTCTCTCTCTCTCTCGCTTCCTTCCTCTGCCCTCTCGTCCTCCAATTCCTCGTCTTCTCTCTCCTCTTCTCTCCTCGTCTCTCTCTCTCTCTGTGTGTGTGTGTATGTGTGTGTGTATGTAAATATATATATATATATATATATATATATATATATATATATGTATATATATATATACAGTATATCTATCTATCTATATCTATATATACACACATGTATATGTAATATATATATATATATATAATATATATGTTGTGTGTGTGGGTGTGTGTGTGTGTGTGTGTGTGTGTGCTATATGGAAATCGAATATATAATATAATTCCTCTCTCTGTCACTATATATATATATATCTATATATACATATACATATACACATACATTCATATGTTTACGCGAATCCACACACACACACCTCATTCTTGAAACATGAACTCAATCTATTTTACTTTTTTGATTATGTAAACGTCCTTTCGCTGTTGTGCAATTGAACATATATTCGCTTATCCTCGCCCACCGTAAATTGCTATTTTTTATATGATATGTAAAGTATTCAATAAAATGCTGTATTTTTTTATTTTTTTATTAGAACGAAATGATTATGGAATCTATTGCTATTATAGTTAATATAAAGTATCAATTATATACTCAGTCGCTATTGGTTTTACTATTCAATGTCAATCATACAATCTAAAGCTGTTATCCTTAATATGAAATTATGAAACAACAATTATACAATGTAACGCTGAAATGAAACATGGGCAACATATATATTTAGTATAAGTTATGCTATAAAAAATATGATCTTGTGTCTCTCTACACTCTCTCTCTCTCTGCTACTCTCTCTTCTCTTCTACTCTCTCTCTCTCTCTCTCTCTCTCTCTCTCTCTTTCTCTCACTCACTCTCTCTCTCTGTAAAATAACTCTCTCTCTCTCTCTCTTTCTCTCACTCACTCTCTCTCTCTGTAAAATAACTCTCTCTCTCTGTAAAATAACTCTCTCTCTCTCTCTTTCTCTCACTCACTCTCTCTCTCTGTAAAATAACTCTCTCTCTCTCTCACTCACTCTCTCTCTCTGTAAAATCATATCGGGATGTATTTATTACTTTTGATATAGAATCACACTGTTTTCATTCGTCCATCTACCGGTAGTGATGGATGAAAACCACCCGAATCGATGGGTCCATTAATTTCACGGGTGTGTGATTCTCTAATGTTGATACTATGAGGAGGTGCATTTCATCAACTGATTCTTGATTGTTGCTATTATGTTGCTATTAAGGAAATCCGATCTGTAAAATAATTTTCTCTTTCTCACTCACTCACTCTCTCTGTCTCTCTCTTTCTCACTCACTCACTCTCTCTTTCTCTCTCTTTCTCACTCACTCTCTCTCTCTCTCTCTCTCTCTATCTTTCTGTAAAATAACTCTCTCTCTCTCTCTTTCTCTCACTCTCTCTCTCTGTAAAATAACTCTCTCTCTCTGTAAAATAACTCTCTCTCTCTCTCTCTCTCTCTCGCTCTCTGTAAAATAACTCTCTCTCTCTGTAAAATAACTCTCTCTCTCTGTAAAATGACTCTCTCTCTCTCTCTCTCTCACACACACACACACACACAGACACACACAAACACACACATATATACACACACAGGCAAATATATCAATCATTTGCATCCGAAGCAAGTTCTCGAAACAAGTTATCGAAGGAATCCTGAGACACAAACCATAGGTTGGGGGTAAGGCTGACTCATGTTGATACACTATTGTATTAATTTATTTAAGGATAAGAATAAGCCTGATGATTTATTTCACTGATGTAATTAAAGGTATTTGGACATTTAAGAAAAATAATTCCCGAATATTCCAGAATTTACCAGAATTTATCACTGGTCTTTAGTGGTTTGCGCCATTTCGAAGTTTGCTGAATAGAAAAAAAAAGATAAATAAATCTTGTGTGCGTAGGAAAATATATTTCGACCAATGGGACCCAAGTTTTATACAGGTTGCATTAAGAATGTGAATGTCCATAGATAAAGATAAAGGAATAAGATAAAGTGATGCACCAAAAGGAGATACAAGGCCTCATAAATTAAAGAATCTAATACGCCTTGATATTGCTCAAGTTTACTGCGATGGGTCAGTTTTGAAAGATGGCAGAGCAGGATGTGGCGTTATCATCAGACAATTCACTGCAAGTGGCGTGGTCACCACAAGCAGTGAGAGAAGAATGTGTAATCATATATCATCAACACAGGCTGAGTTATGGGCAATATTGACGGCACCTAAAAAGATTGAAGTTATTAATAAAGATGCATTTTTTTGTGGATAGTAGGGGAGCGCTGGACTCTCTTAATTAACAGCAGGGACCCTGTGTTTGAGTACATTGTTAACGAGTGCCGATTAATTGCTCATAAGCTGCGAGGCCAGGCGCATGTCGGTATCACCCTTAATGAGGCTGTGGATGAGGTAGCGAAGGAGGCAGCTAAAAAATGTGAGGTGGACATACAAAGTGCTCGGACTCTTAAGCAGGCAAGGAGCAATATCAAGAGGATACAGTTAGACTATGATGAGGTTAAGAAAGTCGAGTCGATTGAGACGAGCGAAACTTTGCAACACTATATGCATCTAGCGATGAACAAAGAATTCACTTATGGGAGGGGCAAGAGCAAGTGGAAAGACTCTGTGCACATGAGAATTAGGTTAGGGTATAAATACTATTGGGAGTTAGATGCTCCGACAGGTGAACAGGAAAAAGAATGCAGGGTGTGTAGGTCACCAAGGTCACACATCTTAATATATTATATCCCATGCTTCAGATTTACAGAAACTTAGAGATTGCTGGACTCCCCGAACAAGCTATATGGATGTTTAGAAATGGCCAGGTAATAATAATAAAAAAAATGAAGTACAAACACTTTGCATCGATCACATAATTGTAGTTGACAACTGTGTATATCCGATTGTGACTATGTGACTATATCCGATTGTGACTATGATAGCCCGAGTAGGATATTATTGAGATGTGGATGAATATCATTTATGATACATCATCCTGTTGAATACAAACATATTCATAGACTTTCTGATAAATTCTTTCCTCCAGGAACATACGTATGTTTTATTAACATATATGTGCGTCACATTTTCAAGTATGTAATTATGTGACCTCAGGAGAGGACTTAGCATGCTGAGGGTAATAATTTATACTGTCATCTGGTTCTCCTGATATGTAAACATTTAACAGTGTATGCTTGTGATTGATCCGTCTTTTGTTCTGTATATATTTCAACATATTGGCATAGCTGTAAGGTTTTGTAAAATATATGTGAGCCCAAAGAGGGACTAAGATTGGGATGAGGATAACCTATGTTACCTCATCCTTTTGAGATGTATGTAATCACTTGTCTCATTAAATTCGTCAAAGTTTCTCTCTCTTCATCTATCATTCTATCTCCGTCTCTCTCTTTCTATCTCTCTCTCACTCTCTCTATCTTTCTTTCTATCTCTCTCTCTCTCTTTCTCTCTCTCTCTCTCTCTCTCTCTCTCTCTCTCTCTATATATATATATATATATATATATATATATATATATATATATATATATATATATATATATATCATTGTAAACAAAGACAGGCGCGTAACCGGAAGAGACTGACTAGGCCGCCACCTTATAAGGAAGCGGGAAGCCGCAGTTGGCGTGGATTGCTAGAGCGACGGAAATTAGACATAACATGATGGGCAGGAAACCCGTGCAATAATAGAATGGCTTGAGAATACAGTACATAGTGAACGAACATAATGGCATGATACATATAATATACTTTAGGTATGATAACAGTAATACATGGATGTATTTAGATACATATAGTTAACAAAGACATTAAGATTAATAACAATAATGCATATATAGTTATATATAGTTAAGATAGATAACATGACTTAATTAGTTGTGTAAGATACGGTGTTACAAGTAGTGCACTGTACTATGCACAGTGCTTTCACCGTTCTGTTACGGTACCGCGCTCGACCCCGACGCACGGTATGTCAGAGTAATTGCAAGGTACAAACAACTAGCTAAGTATAATATCAAACACATATATAATAGTCATAGCATAAACAGTAGATATGGTATACATAGCGCAACAGTAACATGTATGTGTATATATAAGAACATAGTATAAACAGAATACATAGAGTAAAATACTGAACATGGGAGAATGTGTACCATGAGAAACATAATTCAAATAATACACATATGGTAAAATAGTAGATATCGGATAAACAGAGTGACAACCTTGAAATTAAGAATCTGAATGGTTAGCAACTATAGGCTCGGGAACCTTGCTGTCCAGGTTCCTTATGACATGACTACGAAAAAGGAAGAAAGCAGCAGATACGAGGAGAATGCCAATAAATGTTGAAAGGACAGGGAAGCCATAAGTGACATGGTGAGAAGGAAGGAAATTGAAGAAATTGGGATGATCTGTGAAATTTGGGAGCATTCAAATGATTACGTCTGGGATGGAAACATTGAAAGTGGGAAATGAAAGCGATGGAGAATCTAAAGAAAGTGTGTGTGGAAGGTAAACAAACAAAAAGTTATGGGACGGACGGATGGTTGGCCGCTCAGAGTCGAGTCGGCTGAAGTTTGTATTCAACAGGATGATACATCATCCTGTTGAATACAAACATATTCATAGACTTTCTGATAAATTCTTTCCTCCAGGAACATACGTATGTTACGTATGGTTTATTAACATATATGTGCGTCACATTTTCAAATATGTAATTATGTCCACTCATCCCAATCTAGCGTCAGTTACCTTGATGTGTGCATGTGTGTTGTTGCATGATGAGCTGATCTGAGTGTCATCTAAGAAGTGTAGTATATATGCTTATGGTAATGTGTGGGGGAAAATAATTGGGTCAGAAGTGGTGGTTATTTGGTTATTTATGCAGGAGATATGTTAGTGTTACTAGGGTGTAGCCTGTTGAATTCATCTTCGTAGTAATTGCTTGCAAGTTTAAGTGTATCGAAATGGAACCATGACTGAGCACTATTTATGAGTGATTTACAGAGGGCTTTATTATTCCTGACTTGTATTACTCGAAATGGTCCTTCAAATTTGGGCGATAGCTTTGGCATGGGAGGAGCCCTGTCAATGACTTGGTGAAAAAACAGTACGTCAATGCCAATGTCCTTGCGTCGTGCGAGACGATATTGTTGAGCTGTAATTTTGTCTCGCACGACCCGTAGGTGTTCTCGTGCTTGTTTGTAAATTTCCTGTTTTCTAGCAATATTTAATTTTACAAAGTCATCCGTGTATACAGGGGAGGGGTTCTGTTCGATAAGTTCATACGGGAATCTACGGTCTTCGCCATAAAGAATGAAGTGTGGTATGTCACCTAATGTGCTGTGGTAAGTACTATTAATAACCATTTGAATAATGGGGGTCCACTCATCCCAATCTAGTGAGTGTGTGGTGAGTGTGGCACGGAGCATGTTGAGAATGGTGCGATTTAGTCTCTCTGTGATTCCATTTGCTTGTGGTCTGTAAGGTAATACATTAATCTTCTTTGCTTTAAGTGTGTCACAAACTGACTGTAACAATGAGTTGTTAAATTCAGTTCCGTTGTCTGAGACCAAATCATCGGGAGTGTTATGTCTACAAATAATGTATTCTAAGTGGTGCCCACTTAGAATACTCACATAGAATGCAATGGTTAGTGCAGATTTATCAGGGAGACAGGAACCAGTTCACAGTAGCGGGAAAAGTTGCCGATAAAGACAAGTAGATATCTGTTATTAGCAGCGGAGGTCGTAAAGCCCGAAAGTATATCAACGCTAACGCGCTGGAAGGGGCGCGCGGGAAGGTCGTAGCTTAACGAGGGGGCAGGCGCAGAAGTAGAAAGGGGGCAGAACTGACATTTCTTTATGTGTTCAATAACTCCAAGGTCCAAGGTGAGGGAAGAAATAGCGGCTGCGTGCTGCTTGGATTGCTTTGTCAATGCCTGCATGGGCTGCTGAGGTGCTTCGTGTAGGAGCTGCGTGTAAGTGTGTCGCTGTCTAGAACCACGTGACTGTACTATGCACAGTGCTTTCACTCTCTCTCACTCTCTCTCATTCTCACCCACTCTCTCTCACTCTCTCCCGCTCTCCCTCACTCTCTCCCACTCTCTCTCTCTCTCTCTCTCTCTCTCTCTCTCTCTCTCTCTCTCTCTCTCTCTCTCTCTCTCTCTCTCTCTCTCTCTCTCTCTCCCTCTCCCTCTCTTTCGTAGGATATAGTATTACAAGTAGAAGGCGCCAGACAGCGTGGCGCCAGGGAAGTGAGACGATGTTGCATTCCTGAATTTTCTCCCTTGATTATTTACTGTTGCTTAGTTCCTTTTTAGGCAATGAAATCTAATTACTACGATAAAGGCAATGATAATGATTATGATAACCCAATGACAATACCGGTGACTACAGTAGCATAACAATATGTAAGAGTGTATAACATATATCCGTACTAATATTTGTCATTGTTTAGATATCATTAATAATTTCGCCATCAATTATTCTTTTACTGCCAATTCCTGCATAATAATATTAATCACTATGAATGATGGTGATAAAGATCATGATAGCGAAATCATAATGATAAGGCTTCTTTTGTAGAGTACAAAACAGGGAACGCGTTCTATGTTTTCGAACTTCTGGGAGGGGCGTTCGGTGTTGTCGGCGACGCGTTACGCTTTTGACGTCATCGTTTAAGCTCCGCCCAAAACTAGCCTGAAAGCTAGCCTGAAGTTCGGTTGCTGGAGCACATTGCGTGTCTATTGTTGTTTTATTTTCAACAGCAATACAATGTATATTTTGTTAATAATCCTATACCCAGGAGACAATATCTGTAGATAATTCTATACCTAGAAAACAAAGAAATAAGCCATGAGGACGCCTAAAAAAATAAAAAATAAAAGAATAACTGAAAACTTTTCCCTCCAAACAGACGGTGTCTCAATTCGTTCCTTTGATCATTATATATTTATTAAAACAAATGTGAATATTAACTCTGATAATTTAATATGCATTTTGATAATAATAAATATCGTGAATCTTAAAATAATTGTTAAAAATCTATTAAATTTCAATACATATGCGTATATAATGTAGATAATAAACAAAAAAATATATCTCCTCATTGTAATCGGACAATGTGAATAAACAGCTTTATCAGGGTAAGAGCTCCTCTCCGACATGGACGGAATGAAAAAGCCTATTTCAGCGAAATCACCACTGTGGCAACACAAAGAAGGTACATATTGGTGTTATTTTATATTAAATACATCTCATATCCATCTGTATAGAGGTAGAATGTAATGTCATGTCTTTGATATTCTAAAAGACGAGCATCAACTTTGGAGGGAGGGAGGAAGAGAGAGAGAGGAAGAGGGAAAAGAGAGAGAGAGGGAAAAGAGAGAGAGAGAGAGAGGGAAAAGAGAGAGAGAGAGAGAGGAAGAGGGAAAAGAGAGAGAGAGAGAGAGGAAGAGGGAAAAGAGAGAGAGAGAGAGAGGAAGAGGGAAAAGAGAGAGAGAGAGAGAGGAAGAGGGAAAAGAGAGAGAGAGAGAGAGAGAGGAAGAGAGAGAGAGAGAGAGAGGAGAGGGAAGAGAGAGAGAGAGAGAAGAGGGAAGAGAGAGAGAGAGAAGAGGGAAGAGAGAGAGAGAGAAGAGGGAAGAGAGGGAGAGAGAAGAGGGAAGAGAGAGAGAGAGAAGAGGGAAGAGAGGGAGAGAGAAGAGGGAAGAGAGAGAGGGAGAGAGAAGAGGGAAGAGAGGGAGAGAGAAGAGGGAAGAGAGAGAGAGAGAAGAGGGAAGAGAGAGAGAGAGAAGAGGGAAGAGAGAGAGAGAGAAGAGGGAAAAGAGAGAGAGAGGAGAGGAGGGAAAAGAGAGAGAGAGAGAGAGGAAGAGGGAAAGAGAGAGAGAGAAGGAAGAGGGAAAAGAGAGAGAGAGAGAGAGGAAGAGGGAAAAGAGAGAGAGAGGAAGAGGGAAATGAGAGAGAGAGGAAGAGGGAAAAGAGAGAGAGAGGAAGAGGGAAATGAGAGAGAGAGGAAGAGGGAAAAGAGAGAGAGAGAGAGAGGAAGAGGGAAAAGAGAGAGAGAGAGAGAGGAAGAGGGAAAAGAGAGAGAGAGGAAGAGGGAAATGAGAGAGAGAGGAAGAGGGAAAAGAGAGAGAGAGGAAGAGGGAAATGAGAGAGAGAAATGGGAAATTGCTAGAAGAGGAGAGATGGGAAGAAGAAATAGGTAGATAGAGAGTGAGAGGATGAGAAAGAGAAGAGAGAGTAAAAGTGAAAACAATAGGGAGTGAGAGAGAAGAATGTGTATATATATATATATATATATATATTATATATATATATATATATGTGTGTGTATATTAAATATATGCATATAATATGTAGATAGGTAGATACATAGATATTTATTCATTCATTTATATATATATATATATATATATAATATATATATATATATATATATATATATAAATATAATACATATATATAATATATATATATATATATAATATATATATATATATATATAATATATATATATATATATATATATATATATATATTATTATATATATTTATGTGTGTGTGTGTGCGTGTGTGTGTGCGTGCATGCATGCGTGCGTCCGTGTGTGTCTAACTATATGTGTATATGTATGTGTGTATATATGTATTTTATTTATTTATTTACTTATTAATTGTCTGTAAAACCTCGCTACCACTGATCTGCTAAGAGTAAATAGGTAAAATTCCATAACGTCTCATAAGGCATCTGGTTAGACAATTGTTTTAGCGGGTCGTGTAGCATATCGGATTCAACACCGTGCCTGTCAATCTGACGGCACGGGTTCGAGTCCCGGTCAGGGAGGTAAAATTTGTATATTTATTTATTTATTTGTATATATATATATAAATGAGTATATATAAATATATATATTTATTTATATAACTATATATGTGTGTGTGTGTGTTTGTGTGTGTGTCTGTGTGTGCGTGTGTGTTTATATATACACATGTATATAATGATAATAGTAATAACAATGATTATGTTAATAAATATTTGCTAAGAAACATGTAACTGATAAAATTCAATATTGAAATAGAGCTTTAGATATTTTCTTTCTTTTCATAATAAAGGCAGCCTCAGTGTAATGTTTGTGACAAGTTATACCATAATCCAGAAGAGGCTAGCAAGTGCTGGATGAGCCATATGTCAGTAGTTTATCCAGTGGCTGAAATTGTAAGGAGCCCAGAACCAAGGCCATCCTGGGCACCTGATGTCATTATTGAAAGTTCAGAACAACCAAGCAATATAAGAAGCAATGAAACACTAGAGGTAGAGCTGATTGGTGATCCTGAAGAACTACCTGATGATCCAACTGAACCTCTTGAAGAATCTCAAGCGACAGGTGTTTATTAATCCAAATACTTTTCAATATGAGAAGATATACTGACTTATCTTCTATAATGTAAAAATTTACATTATCTCCCGGTCAGGGAGGTAAAATTTGTATATTTATTTATTTATTTGTATATATATATATAAATGAGTATATATAAATATATATATTTATTTATATAACTATATATGTGTGTGTGTGTGTTTGTGTGTGTGTCTGTGTGTGCGTGTGTGTTTATATATACACATGTATATAATGATAATAGTAATAACAATGATTATGTTAATAAATATTTGCTAAGAAACATGTAACTGATAAAATTCAATATTGAAATAGAGCTTTAGATATTTTCTTTCTTTTCATAATAAAGGCAGCCTCAGTGTAATGTTTGTGACAAGTTATACCATAATCCAGAAGAGGCTAGCAAGTGCTGGATGAGCCATATGTCAGTAGTTTATCC
>NW_028234412.1:9074888-9077388 GCF_977035675.1 Penaeus japonicus
TGATCAGATGCTCTTTGGAAGCATATTTGCAGTGAGATGAGAAGAGAGCGTGACTTGCATTTTACGACCGCGTAGTCTCCGCTTTTTTCTCTCTTTTTTCATTTTGTTACGATTATTGCTATCATTAATGTTAATTAATGATAGTAATATGCTTAATTGATTAATTAATAAGTAAATGAATGAATTAATATATATATGTATATATATATGTATATATATATCTATATCTATATCTATATCTATATCTATATATGTGTGTGTGTGTGTGTGTGTGTGTATGTGTGTGTGTGTGTGTGTGTGTGTGTGTGTGCGTGTGTGTGTGTGTGTGTGTGTGTATGTGTGTGATGGGCATAATATGGATCTCTGCTACTACCAGTTTATGTGATGGTATAAATATCCCAAATTCTGATACCAATTTGTGTGATGAGCAAAACGGGTCCCGTCTCTGGCACCAGAGTATGTGGCCAGCAGAGATTGTTCCAATTCCCACACATAATAAATAAAGGGTGATGTGAAACACGGTAGCTAAAAACATTAACAATATATTATAACTCAAGATATATATAGAACATTATTTACAAGGGGGCACGATATGTACACGCAAGGGGGAAGCTATGCCTATCGTTAAGCTAATGAGATCCGAGCTATAATTGTATATCGAGAACACTAAGGAAACACTGACAATGCACAGTATATGAATTAAGGCACTAGACACTATAACTACCTGGAATCCTTGAGGAGGAGTCGAAGATAGGGGAGGAGGTCCTCTCGACTCAAAGGCTGAACGCATTCTGTTGTGAATCTATCTATGACAAATTTTGAGGCGAGATACTAGGTCAGTTCGAGGGGCAACGGTGACTCTTCCCATTGGTCAGGGAGCTGCCCGACCCGGCTGTGATTGGCCCACGCGGTAACGACCAATTCTGGGGATGCGGTTTGGAGGTCCGAAAGTCCAAGGGTGATGCAGCTCGGGGCCTGCGAAAGACTATCAAGAGGGAGTCACTAAAATCATAAATGAAAGTTTAAGTTTTATATTAAATTCCTTTCATTTATAGTAGTATATCTATCCGTATTCAAATAAGACCTTGATATCGCTCGTCCACGTTACTCCAAATCGTCCCGATTTGGTAAGAAAAGTAAATATAAAGAAATAAGAATGCCAAAATCAGCGATACTTAGCAGAGAAAATAGGAGGTCCGTGATCAGTGGAGCTCTTGAAAATATACGAAGAGATCAGGAAATGCCGTGGCAACGTCTCGATTATTGCACAAGATCACACGGTTGTGCAATCAATGCAGGCTTCGAGATGGGCTGCGCTGGTTACAGGATTGACACGTCTGGTTGACATGACTTTCTGCATCCATCACTATCGTATCTGAAAAACTTTATACTCGTAACTAGTGCATATGATAGTGCTAGAGGGGACAGGGTAAAGGGCGTAGGAGCAGAAATTGTGCAGATGCATGTTATAAGATAAGGGATAATAGTAGTTATGAATTAACTAGCTGAAAATAACATGCCATATATAATGAAATGTGGCAAAGGTACGTATATATCAAGTGCATTGTTAATGATCAACATATTTTCGTTATGTTATAATGTTTAAAGACAATAAGAAATAACAAGTGAGTTATGCTAAGTTATAGTATATACTTATAGATAGGTATATCCAGTAATATTAAATATAATACAAAAAGATACAAAAGTACGACTTGCGAATAAGCATCGGGTGATGCGGTGACTTGCTCGTAGTGCGATGCAACCAACACGCGGCTTCGGCAATGGTCAGTTGTCGGAGTAATTAGAGGAGGCTTAAACGGAGAGCACTCTCGCGCCATCAGCTGTTGCAAGTCAGGTATCTGTTTAAGATCAGACTGGGGAAAAGTCATTAGGAGTCCCGGGTTCCATGATGAACCCGAGAGTTGCAATGCAATGAAAAATGCAAAGATAGTCAATTATGACTAGACAATGAAATAGGAATAAAGCTAAGAAACGAACATGCATCTGTCAACATTTCTAGCTAAATGACATGATAAATCTTAATACGAAGTGATGAAACATGTTAAGATATGAGATAATTGTCATAGAAATTGTAATAAATTAACAATCATAAGTACACAAAGTAATAAAATTCAACAAATTATCAAAAAAATTGACTGTCGAATGTTGAGAAATAAAGTAAAATATGTGAATTCACAAGAAAAATAATCACACGAGATCAAATGACGAATTTGAGACATGCAATTAGCGAATATATTTTTGTTCGAAGAAAATCGACATGTTAAATTTTGCATAGGAACGAAAATCATACATATATTAGAAATTCCACATGAGAAATTTCGAAGTTATTGCCATAAGAATATGATGTGTTTTACAGTTATTTACTTAACGAACGCACTTAACAAATCATGCATTGTAAGTTGAAAAATGTAATCGTAATTTCACACAAGATAACGCAGAGAAACAAAGCATAGAATGATGTGATAAAACAAGTAAACGA
>NW_028234412.1:9082388-9084888 GCF_977035675.1 Penaeus japonicus
ACCATTTTGTTCCTTTTCTTGTTATAAACACTGCTATATTTATAATCAGTCATCATTATTACTGTCATTATCAGCATCATTATTATTGTTACTAGGTTACTATTGTCATCATCATTAGCCCTATCAATATTGTTATTGTTACACTTATCATTATTATCAATATCCTTCGTTATCATCAGTAGTAGTAGCAGTAATAATTACAGTAGTAGCAGTAGCAGCAGTAGTAGTAGTAGTAGTAGCAGTAGAAATAGTAGCAATAATAGTAGTAGTAGCAGGAAATGTAGTAGTAGTTAAGTAGTAGCAGAAGTAGTAGTAGTAATAATACTAGTAGTAGCCTCAGTGGTGGAAATAGCTACTGGCGTATTGGTAGCGCTGGAAATGCTCCGGTTGTTTTTGTTATACTAAGGCCAGCAACAACATCAAAAAGTGAAATATATCACAATATATTAAAACGCTGGATTGCATTTCAGATTTGCAAGGAAGCAACGAGGGTGAGTTATATTGACCTATAAGAAAAGCAAAATTCGCCATCGAATTTTATTCTTAAAGAAAAAAAAAATTGCTCTTATAAATAAGAATCGCCAGAATACGGATCAATTTCAATCATCCTTTATATCTTACACGAGCCTTATCTCCTCTAAAAAGTTGCGAAACAATAATAAAGTACAGAAATGAACTAAAACGCTCACCACAACCCACAACTCATCCCCACCTTCAGAAAGCCTATACTTGTTCCACTTTCTCGCATTCTAAACGGAGTATGCAAAACATCTCAGCAAAGTCACGCACCTCGAACACTGCTTTTACTTGACTATGTAATAACGTGCACAAGGAAACCACCCACGAGTTGGCATTCCACCAGCGTGATGTGGGCGTGATAGGACCCAATTTACGCAGTACCTGGGCGTTCGATTTCACACCTGGGTTTGCGTTTGGTCATGGGGCGATCTGTAACCACTAGTTTCTATGTCAATCTCGCTTTTTTTTTCGTACTCTTGCGAACGGATTTTTGGAATTACCGGTTGCACCGAGGCGGAATCTCTTATTTTGCGAGAGACTGGGTTAGATGCAAGGCTTATGAGAAGAGATAGATTAGTAGCTGTCGTGACTATGATTACCTACTGTCTCTGAGGATTCACGGACGATAAATCACACGCACCTGACCACACCTGTACTTCCCGAGGGCGTGGCACTGGTGAGCGGCGACGAGAGTTGGGAGCCATGTTCAGGGGGGGGGGGGTGCCACACACACACGCCTCGTCTGCTGTATAAAGCCCATCACGAACTTCCAAGCACTTGCTCAGTCCACACTCCAACACGAGGTGTTGCTTGATGCCTGGTGCTTATACGACTCAAGACTGGGGCACGCTTGTCACACCTTCTCTCTCTAAAGACAGACTGAGACCTTTTATTTGATACATTTGGGTATAGACACACACACACACACATGTGCACACACACATGCACACACACACACACACACATGCACACACACACACACACACACACACATATGCACACACACATACACATACATGCACACACACACATGCACACACACACACACACACACACACATGCACACACACACACACACACTCACATATGCACACACACATACACATACATGCACACACACACACACACACACATGCACACACACACACACACACATATGCACACACACATACACATACATGCGCACACACACATGCACACACACACACACACACACATGCACACACACACACACACATATGCACACACATACACATACATGCACACACACACACACACACACACACACACACACACACATACACACACACACACACACACACACACATATGCACATTCCAGCACAATATGTAAATTTGGTTGCACACACACACACACACACATGCACACTACAGCGCAATATGTAATTTTGGTTGCACACACACACACACACACACACACACACACACACACACACACACACACACACATTTAGCGTTGCTAAATATAAACTTTCAAAATCCTATTTTTAGACACCGCTTGTTTAATTTTGTTTTTATGTAAGAAAATCGTCTTGTTGATTATCACTTCAAATCAAATGATAGATCTTTAGTTAGACCTAGCGAGAAAACAATGTTATTGTTAAAACATATTTCATACGTATGTATTGTATGATTGTATGTACATATGTGTGTATATAACTATGATGCTACAGTAGATACACGCATATACGAATGTACATCCGTTAATGTCTTCGCCATTTCTCTGATTTATTTGTGTTCATGTATATATATATTTTTATATTTTTTATTTATTTTATTTATTTCTTTTACAATGATTTACAGAGCTGAAATATGCTCATAATCAACGCGGGTTAGTTTCCGCGGCCATCTCGGATATTTTTTATTTATTTATACAATTTGATTTTTTTTATGATTTTATTTATCTATTTATCTATTTTACAATGATTTATACAACTCAAAAAGGGTCATAATCAGCGCGG
>NW_028234412.1:9107388-9109888 GCF_977035675.1 Penaeus japonicus
TATAGGCCATAAAGGTTCTTCTGTCCTTAGCTGTCGATATGTTTTGATACTATAACAACACTTAATAACACTGTTCATGGTGGGGTATTAGAACTTATTATTCAATCCATTCGGGGTCTGGAGAAAAAAAAAAGGAAAACGGGAAGGCAATAGCAGAAAGTGGTTGATGGACTGATAATAATGATGAGACATTGTGATCTTATAAACATCATTAATATAGACGTGATATCTGATGACTGTTAGAATATTCAATTGCTTGAAAGATGACGATAGAATTTGTAGAGTTGTCGTATTCCTCAGAGTCATCACACACACACACACACACACAATCTACAATAAGGCCATTGGCCAGTCAGGTCAAGAATCAAAGGTTCTTCGAAGTGAAAAGGTCATCGAGATAATTTGTAGACTGTCTACAGAAGCATAAAAACATAAAATGAATCACACATATTACAAATACAACAAAATTTTCCATATCTGTTATTAGAGTTTTATGCAGTTTAGAGTGAATTGCATGAAGAGATTACAAGGGAACAAACAAATAAACTGTAGGAACAAAAGAAGATACGTATGTAAAATAGGGAAGTGGAATAAAGAAGGAAACATACTTTTCTAGTAAGTATCTTTTTCTGTCATGTCATTTCCAAGTTAGATTACTGTTATTATTGTTCATATCTCATCCTTGGTAGTGTTTCTGTTATTACCATTGTTATTAAAATCTTTGATCTTATTCTTGGTTATTATTATTATTATTAATAACATTATTATTATTATCATTATTAACATTATTATTATTATCATTATTATTATTATTATTATTATTATCATTATTATCTTTATTATTACTATTATTATCATTTTTCAATATAATTTGATTATTATTATCATCATTATCATCTTTTTATCATTAGCATTATTATTACAATTATTACCATTATCATTATCATCTTTATCATTATCGTTATCATCATCATTATTACTATTATCATTTTCATCATTATCGTTATTATCATCATTAAATTAATATCATTATCATTATTATCATTATCATAACGATGGTAAAGATGACAATAATGCTGATAATGATAATGCTGATAATAATGATGATAAGAAGGAAAACAAAATTATGTTACTTATAATAAAAATAATTATAATCATCATTATCATTATTGCTATTATCATTGATGTCATCATTATTATCATTATCAATTTTATCATCATTTTCATTATTATTATTATCATTGTTATCATTATTATTATTGCCATGAAAGTTATTTTCATTATCATTATCATGATCTTTATCATCACCATTAGTAGTAGTATTTTCATTGCTATTATTGCTATCATCATTATCTTTATTATTATTATTATTATTATTATTATTGTTATTATTATCATCATCATTGCTATTGTCACCATTACTTTCGCTATTATCATCCTTATTAATACTATCTTTATCATCATTACTATTTTTGTTATTATCATAATCATTAGTTTTATTAACATAACTGTCATTATCATTATTATCATCATTATTACTATTATTTTATTGCTATTTCTTTAGTGTCACTAACATCATCTTCACCAGATCATTGTTATTTAAATTATTTTCACTATTACTCTGATTTTATTTTTATTGTCATTTCTATCATGTTCATTGTTGTTATTTTTGTTGTTGATATTTTTGTTATTTGTCTATTCATCTATGTTTCTATATATCTACTCATTTATTCTTTATCCTCATCAATCATTGTAAAGATTATCATCATTAACATGGGTATCATTGTCGTTATCATAATTATTGTTATAATCATTATCATTATTATTACTACTACTATTACAATCCCCAATATTAAACATCAATATTATCATTCATATTGTAGTGAAAATATATGAATGGAAATGAATAACTTCCCAGAGTAGGATTACGTGAATGTAATTTTGATGAAGTTATTTCTTCTATCTCAGGCAATTAAAATGGTCGAAGTTTTTAGACACCAAACTGATACAAAAAGAAAAGTATATAATCAGGACGATCGCTAAAATAAAATGCATTTAGATAATCATTCACTTACAAATCTGTCATATCTATAATCAAATGATTCTTCACGAGTGTGACTAACACACACACTTTGTTATGTGTTCATGCAGAGACACTCATGACTAAATTCGCGCATGATCGCAATTATGGAGAGGAATGTAATACAAAGCGACAAGAGATGAATGAGACTGACTCTGCAGTTCATCTTGACTTTGCAAATCATTGCAAATAGCTTCCTACTTGTGGTTATCTGATAGGAATGCGCGCATCACCTGTCACTGTTGATGCAGATTCGATATGTTTTCTTTTCTAATAAATTTCGTTTCGTTATGTAAGATGGAATGGATATGTTCAAGATATGTGTAAATGACATAAGCACACAGGCATAAAAACATAAAAAGATAAAATAAAATGAAGAAAACTAAAATAAAATGGAGAAAACAATCTTAAACCTTGGTA
>NW_028234412.1:9114888-9117388 GCF_977035675.1 Penaeus japonicus
TTTTTCAGAAAGTCAACCAATATATATTACTTTCTTGTTGTTTTTCAGAAAGTCAACCAATATATATTACCTTATTGTTTTATTTTGTTTTTGTTTTTTGTTTTTTTTAGAAAGTCAACCAATATATATTACTTTCAAGATGACTTTACTCCGCAAGCACCAACGAAACTAGATCGGAAGTCGTTCTAGGGTTCTTCATCATGGTGTTAAGAATATGCATAATTGCAGCCTGCATGAGATACTAGCACCCCAGGGGATTGCGTCTTAATCTCCGAAAGAGGGCAGGACTAATTATAAGGATTGCATAAACCGATCAGAATCAGGAAAGAAAACACAAGACAAGACAAAAAAAAAGATAATAATAATAATAAAAAATAATAATAATAATAATAATAATAAATCTACCGATCACTGAAGCATGAACGTAACTCTACATGCTCAAGTTATACATCTCATATTTTTTTCTTGATATTATTATCACTCTAATTATCATCATCTATTTTTATCATTAGTATTATCATGATCATTATTAATATTATTGTCGTTGTTATTATCACTTTTATCATTTTCATCATTTGTATTATCATTATCATTATTGTCATTACCATCACTATCGTTATCATTATCTTTATTATAGTTATCATTATCCTCATTGCTATTATCACAATTATTATTATCATCATCATACTACTATAATTATCATTATCATCATCGTCACTATTATCCCTACCATTATTACTATCATCATCATTTTTATCATCATCGTCATTATCATCACTACCATTGTTATCATTACTACCCTTGTTATTGCTATTATCATGATCTTTATAATCATTTTCAATATCAATATTATTACCATTATCAACAAAAGCCATACTATCATTATTAATATAATCATATAATTTTTTCTGCTATTCGTATCATGCCCAAATATATTTCGCTATTGGAGCAAAGTAGAGCTGGAAGATTTAATCGATACGACAGCGGACACTTTGATTGAATGCATAAGTAAAAAGAAAAAAAGAAAAGAAGAAAAAAAAAACACGAAGGAAAGAAAAGTAAAAGACGCTATCACTCCGCCTCCAATTTCAGCGTCCTATAAATGCGAGCTTCCACCTTCAGTCACCAGTTCTCATCGCTCTCTCGACCGAAGCAGAAATGAAGGTAAAGAACAACTAAGGTTTGGAGCTGTTATATTTAAGCGAAAGATCAGACTACAAAAAATAAATAAATAAATAAATAAATAAATAATAATAATAAAAAAAATCTATTGAAGTAACTCCCAAACAGTATGTCTACTTCGTAACTATATATTTCCAGCAGGATTGCCAAATTATAGTGTCTCCTAAATCCTTCTTGATTCTATATGGTGCGATGTCCCTTCCAGGCTCAGTGAACAGGAGTTGCTAATTAAGCTGCTATGATATTCCTTTTAAGAGAAGCTCGACAATTATACCAAACTGTAATGTGCAAGTGAACAAATTCCAAACTGGTATATGCCAGTTTTGTTACAAACGTCTTTTAGTCATTTTATCTAAACTATATAAGCTAAAGTGAAATTTGAGTATAAGTACTCTATTGCAGCTGGTATCCGTTATGTTTGCCCTTTTGGTGGCTGTGGCGGTGGCGATTCCCGAAGAGGGATACAACTACCCGGCGCCAGGAGGTCAGGGATCCCAGTTCCCGACCGGAACGGGACAGGCACAGTACCCTTCAGTGCCCGCCCAGTACGCCTTCCAGTGGGATGTGAATCACGAGCCTTCAGGGAACTTCTACGGCCATAAGGAGCAGAGGGAAGATGCCAACACCCAGGGAAGGTGAGTGATGACCTCCAGGTTTCAGCATCCTCTTGCTGCTACTGTTAGTTGTACAGGCATCGCAATATATTTGTGATTTTAGTAGCAGTTAGATAAAACTAACGATGTCACTCTCTTCCGTCAGTTACTACGTCCAGCTGCCCGATGGTCGACGTCTTCTGGTCGAGTATTACGTGGACGCCACCGGTTACCATCCCACCGTCACCTTCGAGGGAGAGGCGCAGTATCCTTCAGGAGGGAATCAGGGATACGGCCAGTCTGGCCAAAGAGGAAACCAAGGACCCCCCTCGCAGCTATATGGCCCTCCATCTAAATAGGAGATAGTTCTATTGAATAGAAGAACTATATTTTTTTTATTGTTATCAATTTTTGTTTTCCATGCGATTAAGTGTTACATATGACAAACAAATAAAAATACATTACGTCAGTAAAAGGTATATTTCTCCCATCTGTGATTTTGAGAAACTATATAGTGTAAGAAGAAATGAGGAAGGCAGATCAAAGAAAGAGGGTGGCTGTTACGCACACAAACAGAGTGAGAACATATATAGATAGTTAAATATTGAGGATGTGATTAGAGTGAATCTTGCTTATCATAAAATCAATTAGTTGCCATGTTAAGTCATTTATGGCATCAATTACAACACGGATACTATTGTCTATGAAGGAGACGGCACTTGACC
>NW_028234412.1:9132388-9134888 GCF_977035675.1 Penaeus japonicus
TCAAGATATAAAATAACAGGGCTTTTATCTTTTGTAGTTACTACGTCCAGCTGCCCGATGGCCGACGTCTTCTGGTCGAGTATTACGTGGACGCCACCGGTTACCATCCCACCGTCACCTTCGAGGGAGAGGCGCAGTATCCTTCAGGAGGGAATCAGGGATACGGCCAGTCTGGCCAAGGAGGAAACCAAGGTTCTCCCTCGCAGCTATATGGCCCTCCATCTAAATAGGAGAGTGTCCAATTTTGCTGTTATATTTCTTGTTATTATAAATTGTTTTTTGTAGATCAGAGAAATAAATTGTTACAACGATATTAAAGAACCTTCTCTTTTACCTAAAGAAAGCCCAATAAACTTGATAATAATAAAAAGCATAAACATTGGTAAAAAAGAAAAGAAAGAAAACAAAAAACAAAACAAGAATCCATTCCTACAAGGAGTGTAGATAGCATGAGATGTAGAAATTGATATAAGTTTGCACTCAAGACGAAACACCGTTCACCCTCCGTGGACGCCCACTGTCCCTTGGGGTCGTCTGAAGATTCAACAGGGTAACAATATTGGTCCGAACTGATGCCATTCCTCTAATTATATTATATATATCTATAGCTCCCCCCCCCCCCTCTCTCTCTTTCTCTCTCTCAAATAAGAAATATAATATCAAAGCGGGAATGCGGATGATCTCTCAGATACTATTGTCATAGAGACAAATCACAATTGTAATTATAATCATGATGGTACTAGACTCAATAATGTTTATGGAGAGTATTAACTTTTTTCCTATCATGCTCTTCATTTATACTGTCGTCTTTATTGTAATGATAATGATAATATAGATAATGAAAAGGATGATGATAATGATGATGATGATGATAGCGATACTAATGATAAAAATGCTAATGATAATGATGATGATAATGATAGTGATAATAATAATGGTAAAGATATTGAGGATGATAAAAATGATACGAAAATGATAATGATAACAATTATAATAATAACAATGATAACAATTATAATGATAACAATAATAATAATGAAAACGATAACAATAATGATAACAATTATGGCAATAATAATGATAATGATAATAAAAACAATGATAATGATAATCATTATCATCATTATAATCATTATTAGTATTGCTATCAATATAGATATCATTATCATTTTCATGACCGCTATGACTGATTTTACCTTGAATTAAAGTATATGTTTCGTTACCACTGTTATTTAAAATCTTCATTCGTTATATAATTACCATCATTGCAATATTCTAGTGATAGCATCATGTTGTTTTAAGATGATATTGACGATAAATATAATGATAATGAAAATCATAAAGATTATATTTCTAATGTTATCAATAATTTTATGGTCTTATTAGTCTCTAGGAAATTGTTGAATCCGGATCAGGTTATTAGTAAACAAATCATTACAAGCTTAATTGGTTATATTGAAGGGCGAGGCGATGCAAAGAAAGGACTTTATTTATTAAATGCATTAATGTGTAAGAAAAACAAAACGAAAAGGATACACTAATACGGTAAATGCAGAACATATTACTAGTCCTCTCCTATAGATGAATATAATATGAATAATAAGAGAATAATATAATCACGAATTAGAATTAGAAAGAGAATAATATAAGAATAAAGAGAATTTGACAATAAACATGATAGATTCTAGAATAAAGTAATAAATAAAACACCATAATTATTTCCCATTCTTTTAATGGCTTGCATGTGACTTTCTATATTTCACTGTCGTGGAAGGGCTCCTGATAGATATAACCGTGTAAATCACTTTTAATGGGGACGTTAACCATCTAGAATGCCTTCAGGACTAGGAATTGCTTTTCATATCCTGTACATCTTTAAATCTACGCATTTTTATAGCATATACATAAGATGAATAAATGTGTGAAAAGATAAACGGGAAAAGAAAAGTAAAAGACACTATCACTCCGCCTCCAATTTCAGCGTCCTATAAATGCGAGCTTCCACCTTCAGTCACCACTTCTCATCGCTCTCTCGACCGAAGCAGAAATGAAGGTAAAGACCAAAGTTAAAGAAGCTTTAAGTATAATCAGATTCAATTTTTCAGGTGTGTTTGTCATCCTAGTGGCTGTGGTGATTCATACGTTTAAATTTATCTTTTATAGCAGGTATCCGTTGTGTTTGCCTTTGTTTTGGCTGTGGCGTTGGCGATTCCTCAAGAAGGATACAATTACCCGGCACCAGGAGGTCAGGGATCCCAGTTCCCGACCGGAACGGGACAGGCACAGTACCCTTCAGTGCCCGCCCAGTACGCCTTCCAGTGGGATGTGAATCACGAGCCTTCAGGGAACTTCTACGGCCACAAAGAGCAGAGGGAAGATGCCAACACTCAGGGAAGGTGAGCGTTCACAAATCTACTTGATTTCATACGTATAACTTTTATTTCAAGATATAAAATAACAGGGCTTTTATCTTTTGTAGTTACTACGTCCAGCTGCCCGA
>NW_028234412.1:9144888-9149888 GCF_977035675.1 Penaeus japonicus
TTTACCTTCATTTCTGCTTCGGTCGAGAGAGCGATGAGAACTGGTGACTGAAGGTGGAAGCTCGTATTTATATAACGCTGAAATTGGAGGCGGAGTGATAGTGTCTTTTACTTTTCTTTCCCGTTTATCTTTTCACACATTTATTCATCTTATGTGTATGCTATTGAAATGCGCAGATTTAAAGGAGATGTACAGGATATGAAAAGCAATTCCTAGTCCTTTGGGCATTCTAGATGGTTAACATCCCCATTAAAAGTGATTTACACGGTTACATATATCAGGAGTCCTTCCACGACATACGAGCTCCAGTGAAATATAGAAAGTCACATGCAAGTCATTAAAAGAATGGAAAATAATTATGGTGTTTCATTTATTACTATATTCTAGAATCTATCATGCATATTCTCTTCATCTAATTACAATAAGAAAGGTCTAGTAATATGTTCTGCATTTATCGTATTAATGCATCCTTTTCGTTTTGTTTTTCTTACACATTAATGCATTTAATATATAAAGTCCTCTCTTTGCATCGCCTCGCCTTTCAATATAACCAATTAAGCTTGTAATGATTTCTTCACTGATAAACTGATCCAGATTCAACAATTTCCTAGAGACTTATCAATAATATCAAAAATATAATATTCATGATTTTCATTATCATTATCGTCAATATCATCAACAACTTGACTGTCAATAGGATATTGCAATAATGATAATGATATAATGAAGGGTGAAGATGGTATTTAAAATAACAGTGGTAACAAACAGCAACTATAATTCAAGGTAAAATAAGGCATCGCGGTCGTGATAATGATAATGATTATATTTATATTGATAGAAATAAAATTGATGGTTAATATATTGATAATTATTATTATCATTATTATTATTATCATTATTATTATTCCTATTATTATCATTGTTTTTATTATCATTATCGTTGTTATTATTGTCATGACTGTTATAATTAATCTCATCATTATCATTATCGTTATCATTATTATTATTATTTTCGTCGTGATTTTTATCATTCATAATTGATTATTATTATCATTTTTATCATTTCATTAACAGCATCGCTATTACTGTTATTATTACCATTATTATTATCACCAGCATTATCATCATCATTTTCATCATTGATATTATCATTATCGTTACAACAAAGACTACAAAATAATTACAATAATAAAAGTGGTGAGCATGATAGGAAAAAAGTTAATGCTGTCCATAAATAGAATTGATTCTAGTACCGTCATGATTATAATTACAGTTGTGGTTTATCTCTATGACAATAGTATCCGAGAGATAATCCGCATTCCCGCTTTGATATTATCATATTTTTTATTTGAGAGAGAGAGAGAGTGAGAGAGAGAATAAGAGAGAGGGGGGGGGAGCGATAGATACATATAATATAATTAGAGGAATGGCATCAATTCGGACCAATATTGTTACCCTGTTGAGTCTTCAGACGACCCCAAGGGACACTGGGCGTCTCCATTGTATATGTTCCACGGAGGGTGAACGGTGTTTCGTCTTGAGTGCAAACTTATATCAATTTCTACATCTCATGCTATCTACAGTCTTTGTAGGAATGGATTCTTGTTTTTCTTTTTTTTTTCTTTCTTTCTTTTCTTTTTTTTACCATTGTTTATGCTTTTTATTATTATCAAGTTTATTGGGCTTTCTTTAGGTAAAAGAGAATGTTCTTTGATATCGTTGTAACAATTTATTTCTCTGATCTAAAAAAAAATAAAAATTATAATAACAAGAAATATAACAGCAAAATTGGACACTCTCCTATTTAGATGGAGGGCCATACAATTGCGAGGGAGAACCTTGGTTTCCTCCTGTGCCAGACTGGCCGTATCCCTGATTCCCTCCTGAAGGATACTGCGCCTCTCCCTCGAAGGTGACGGTGGGATGGTAACCGGTGGCGTCCACGTAATACTCGACCAGAAGACGTCGACCGTCGGGCAGCTGGACGTAGTAACTGATGGGAAATAGCGCTAGCGTTAGATTTCATGTTGCCACTAAAATAACAAAGGTATTTGGGCAGTATTGATATCAGTGCTATAAAAGAAAGGGAATTCTGCACTTACCTTCCCTGGGTGTTGGCATCTTCTCTCTCCTCTTTGTGGCCGTAGAAGTTCCCTGAAGGCTCGTGATTCACATCCCACTGGAAGGCGTACTGGGCGGGCACTGAAGGGTACTGTGCCTGTCCCGTTCCGGTCGGGAACTGGGATCCCTGACCTCCTGGTGCCGGGTAATTGTATCCTTCTTGAGGAATCGCCAACGCCACAGCCACCAAAAGGGCAAGCACAGCAAGGACCTGTTATATTCATACTGCATTAGTTACCTGAAGTCAACGTCCCAGAAACCCTTACATCACACCGTGCGATCTGCCTTCATACACACAAGAAAAGTAATTCCAACTTTGGGTGTGTCCACTACCTTCATTTCTGCTTCGATCGTGAGTGATGAGAACTGACGCCTGGACGTGGAAGCTCGCACTTATATACTGATGCGAGGTGATAGCATGTCGCCCTTTTCCTTCTATTACATCTCACATTCTTTGCGTTTATATTTTTTTATGATACTAGATTTTTATGCGCTTATTTCTTGTCCAGAGCAATGGTTCTTTTTTATTACTGTTGTTGATCAAAATATGAGTGCTCTTTCCGAAAGCTGATTTCATTTTTAGGTCTGCAAGCGACTGGGTTCGAAGCCTGTCCATGGTACGAGGTCGGGGAAGACATCCAATCAGTTCAACAGGTTCACCGCTTAATTCAATTCCCGAAAGAAATCTCCGTCCTTTTCCTTCGACGAGTTCGTGACAGGAGATCGATTATGAATCATTAATTGTATATTCAAATCAATGCATTTCTATGATCACAAGAATAAAGCAAATCTGTATTATGTTTATTAATGCCCTCAAAATATAAACCTCAGCAAGTATAAACATTGAATCATTAAAAGTGATGGGCTGTCTCATCTTTATTTGGCCAAAATGTATTATTTGGTATCATTTATCAATTCTCATCAACCTATGGATGACAGATATCATACGTATGTGACACTTGTTCATGAGTACAAGCACGATGCTGAATGCTGAAACCATGCTGCTTCCCTACTTGATTTTGCGATTTTACTCTTGTAAAACAGTTGCTTTTAAATCAAACTGAAAAGAGACAGGGTTTATCTGTCTACCTCTTCAGCTATGGGAGTTAGTCATGAAACTGCATGAGTATTTAGTGCACGCAACATAGTTCAGCTTTGATCGCCATTGCGTGTGTAGGTGCCACTTGACATATTTTCTCTCCTCGCCCAAGCCTTGTGTGTATAAATTAAATACCTTAATATTGTCTCTTTTTGTTCCTCTGATTATTTACTGTTATTAACGCAGTCGATTTTGGAGTATAGTGGTATTTGATTATGTTTTTACATTAATCACCCTAATTTTTATCAATGTATTCTAGAGAAAATGATAGATGCCCACCTCACCTGAAGTTTTTCATCGTTATATACTTGGTCTCTCCTGCTCATCCTTTCCTTAAATTAATAATAATAATAAAAATAATGCAATGCCGAGTACATCTCTATAACTTCAGTTCTCTGCTTCGCCCTCACCATAGGTTTTCCTAAGATAACTCTCCCCCTTTTCGCTGCGTGTTTTTGCTGCCAACATCGAAGGAAACCGACTACAAAAAATAATCAAATAAAATAAAATAAAGTTAAAAAAAAATCTAAAATCTCGAAAAAAATGCGGGCAACTTCAATAACACAACATTTGATGATTGACTGATGGTGTTGTTATATCTACCACGGAATCATCCGATAATTCATCAGATTTTGGTAGATTTTTCTGATGAAATTTGTTTTACGGACGACGAGAAAGATGTTGTAGAAGAAGCTGTGGAATATAAGATTAAGTTTAGATTGGAATCCTGTCAATTTGGGTTTTATTTTTTTTTAATCAGATGATCCAGTTGTAGATAGGGAAGTCAATGATGCTTACGGTTCATGCCAAGAAGAAATAGGAAAAGAGAGTCTATATAATAATTAAAGAGAGAAAGAGAGAGTGAAAAGTCTCAATAGAGAAATAAAGGGATAGGGAGAGAGAAAATCAAGAAAAAAAAAGAAATAGAGAGAACCAGTGAATGACAGTGATTCGATAAATCAACGAGAGATAAAGACAGCGCTAGTGAAAGAATGAAAAATGTATAAAAAGGAGTACCCAAGCTGACGTAATAAGGGTTACCCGCGCTTTCCCCGAAATTCGAATATGTGACATAATGGCTAATCAGATGAAAGTCATTTGTTGATCTATTTGATCTTATGAAATCAATAAGTAAAGTGTGGCAAAATAATGAAAAAGATTTATCTATTCTAGTCGTACATTCTTTCCATTGTGCAGTAGTAAGTTAGGAATAACAAGGAGCTTTGATTATATCACTTAATGAAACGGAAGAAAATCCATCCACTTTCTAGATGCGTAGTTTTGATGGAACTAGGATGAAATATAATGATTTACCAAAATTTCCGTCGATTTTCTATTATTTGTTATTTCTTGGAAACATATTGACTGTTATATAAAGATTAATTATATCAATGTCCTGTCCTTGGCATTTTCAATTTTTAAGGATTATTTAAGTCAGACATTTCCTCTAATTTTAGCGAAATTAATGAATATGGAAAAAAAAACTTTAGTAGATATCCACAATGATTTCTAATCTAGTTAAGCAAAATATTAACTGATAAACACAAATAAAGACAGATGAAGATAAATAATTGACGGGAAAAGAAAAGCAAAAGACACTATCACTCTGCCTCCAATTTCAGCGTCCTATAAATACGAGCTTCCACCTTCAGTCACCAGTTCTCATCGCTCTCTCGACCGAAGCAGAAATGAAGTTAAAGAACAACCCTGAAGTTTGAAGTTATCATCAAAGGCAGATACAGTTTTATTATTCATGTGTTATTGATTGATCACCGATGCA
>NW_028234412.1:9154888-9157388 GCF_977035675.1 Penaeus japonicus
ATTTCCGCTTTGATATTATCATATTTCTTATTTGAGAGAGAGAGAGAGAGAGGGAAAGAGTGAGAGAGAGAATAAGAGAGAGGGGGGAGCGATAGATATATATAAAATAATTAGAGGAATGGCATCAGTTCGGACTAATATTGTTACCCTGTTGAGTCTTCAGACGACCCAAAGGAACAATTGGCGTCTCCATTGTATATGTTCCACGGAGGGTGAACGGTGTTTCGTCTTGAGTGGAAACTTATATCAATTTCTACATCTCATGCTATCTACAGTCCTTGTAGGAATGGATTCTTGTTTTTTTCTTTCTTTTATTTTTGACCATTGTTTATGCTTTTTATTATTATCAAGTTTATTGGGCTTTCTTAGGTAAAAGATAATGTTCTTTGATATCGTTGTAACAATTTATTTATCTGATCTACAAAAAAAAAAAATTCATAATAACAAGAAATATAACATCAAAATTAGACACTCTCCTATTTAGATGGAGGGCCATATAGCTGCGAGGGAGAACCTTGGTTTCCTCCTTGGCCAGACTGGCCGTATCCCTGATTGCCTCCTGAAGGATACTGCGCCTCTCCCTCGAAGGTGACGGTGGGATGGTAACCGGTGGCGTCCACGTAATACTCGACCAGAAGACGTCGACCATCGGGCAGCTGGACGTAGTAACTGATGGAAAATAATGCTCACATAGGATTTTATCTGATGACAAAAAATATCAATTATCTTATGAAATACATCATGAAATAATAATGATGTAAATAAAATGAGGAAAAGGACCAATAATAATGAGAGCGTATATCAAATTGGAACAACAGTGACTCACCTTCCCTGGGTGTTGGCATCTTCTCTCTCCTCTTTATGGCCGTAGAAGTTCCCTGAAGGCTGATGATTCACATCCCACTGGAAGGCGTACTGGGCGGGCACTGAAGGGTACTGTGCCTGTCCCGTTCCGGTCGGGAACTGGGATCCCTGACCTCCTGGTGCCTGGTAGTTGTAACCCTCTTCGGGAATCGCCAACGCCACAGCCACCAAAAGCGCAATCACAGCAAGGACCTGTTTTAACAGTAAAATTCTTACTCCACTTGAACTGGCATCTGTTACAAATACTGAATTGGTCACATGCAGAAAAAAATGGCTTCCCTGCCTTTATACCACAAGAGGAGGAATTCCAACTTTGGGTGTGTCCACTACCTTCATTTCTGCTTCGATCGTGAGTGATGAGAACTGACGCCTGGACGTGGAAGCTCGCACTTATATACTGATGCGAGGTGATAGCATGTCGCCCTTTTCCTTCTATTACATCTCACATTCTTTGCGTTTATATTTTTATAATACTAGTTTTTTTATGCGCTTATTTCTTGTCCAGAGCGATGGTTCTTTTTTTTATTACTGTCGTTGATCAAAATATGAGTTATCTTTCAGAAAGCTGATTTCATTCTTCGGTGTGCATGCGACTGGGTTCGAAGCCTGCCCATGGTACGAGGTCGGGGAAGACATCCAATCAGTTCAACAGGCTCACCGCTTAATTCAATTCCCGAAAGATATCTCCGTCCTTTTCCTTCGACGAGTTCGTGACAGGAGATCGATTATGAATCATTAATTATGTATTCAAATCAATGCATTTCTACGATCACAAGAATAAAGCAACTCTGTATCATGTTTATTAATGCCCTCAAAATATAAACCTCAGCAAGTATAAAAATTGAATCATTAAAAGTGATGGACTGCCACATCTTTATTTGGCCAAAATGTATTATTTGGTATCATTTATCAATTCTCATCAACCTATGGATGGCAGATATCATACGTACGTGACACTTGTTCATGAGTACAAACACGATATTATGAATGCTGTTTCCCTACTTGATTTTGCGATTTTACTCTTGTAAAACGGTTGCTTTTAAATCAAATTGAAAAGAGACAGGGTTATCTGTCTACCTCTTCAGCTATGGGAGTTAGTCATGAAACTGCATGAGTATTTAGTGCACGCAACATAGTTCAGCTTTGATCGCCATTGCGTGTATAGGTGCCACTTGACATATTTTCTCTCCTCGCCCAAGCCTTGTATGTATAAATTAAATACCTTAATATTGTCTCATTTTGTTCCTGTGATTATTTGATGTTATTAACGAAGTTGATTTTGGAGTATAGTGGTATTTGATTATGTTTTTAAATTAATCACCCTAATTTTTATTAATGTATTCTTGGGAAAATGATAGATGCCCACCTCACCTGAAGTTTTTCATCGTTATATACTTAGACTCTCCTGGTCATCTTTTCCTTGAATTAATAATAATAATAATAATAATAATAATAATAATAATAATAATAAATACAGTGCAATGCCGAGTAGATCTCTATAACTTGAGTTCTCTTCTTCGCCCTCACCATAGGTTTTCCTAAGATAACTCTCCCCTTTTCGCTACGTGTATTTGCTGCCAACATCGAAGGAAACAGACTACAGAAAAAGAAAGAAAAAAAATCTAAAATCTCGAGA
>NW_028234412.1:9169888-9172388 GCF_977035675.1 Penaeus japonicus
TCTGACTCGGAGAAGAGAAATGGAAAGTTAAAGAGAATGCGTGTCAGTGACCCTGCTGATAACGTTCATGTGAATGACAGAAACCACAGTGATCAAGATAGAGAAGAACGCCTGACTAGACGCATCATGGATTCAGTCTGCATGACCCAATCAAAACTACCTAAATTTCACGGGAGAAACGTTGAAGAATATTGGTCATTTTTAAGTCTCTTTAATCAGGTTTATGGTAATAAGAATGTCTCTGATGAGCATAAGTTGAACGCACTGTACACTGCATGTGGTGATGAAATGCAACTTAAGCTTGCCCATTGTAACAGGATGCCAGCACGTGAAGGACTAAAAGGTGCTCTCTCGATCCTAGAAGAACAATTTGGTGATGAACAAGAATATATAGCAAGGGCTGTACACAACCTTGCAAGGGGACCAACGATCAGGGACCAAGATTACTCAGCCATAAATGCACTTCATTGCCAGTTGTTATCTTTCATGAGATTTGCAGAATCCTTTGAGAGAACCCAAGATTTCCAGAACCAGACTTTAGTGTTTGATATCATCAAGAGGTTTGATAAAGACTTACGTCGAAAATTTGTCCTTGATACACGGGGCCGAGACGAGATGACAATAATGGATATCCACAGTTTCCTGAAGAGAGAATTAAGAGTGGCAAGACGATTCGAAAAATGGGATGTTATGAAAGAAGCTCTGAAAACCAAGCCAAGCTGGAGTGAGGAAAAACCCATACATCAGAGTCTATGATCAACAGCAGACTCTTGAAAAGAATCAACCTTGCTGAAAGGGACAATTTTGGTCCTAAGGGCTGATAAAGAAGTAAGGGAGGCATTCACTAACTGGAAAGTATGTAACAAGATAGACAAGACTTTAAGGCAACGCGGTATTGAATGGTATTTCCAGCCTCCCATGGCATCACACATGGGAGGTGTATGGGAGAGGCAAATTCGATCTGTCCGGCAGGTCCTGTCCTCAATCATTGGTGTACAAAAATTGATGATGAACGCCTACACACTCTGGTTTGCGAGGTTGAGTCAACGCTTGACTCCAGGCCCCTCACTGCACTCTCGGATTCCCCATCTGATCTTGAAGCTTCAACGCCGAATCATATACTTCGAGTAGAATCAGGTAACACCCTACCTTTGGGAGGCTTATCCCCTGGTGATGCCCTACGACGACGATGGCAACATGCCCAGCTTCTGGCTGATAGATTCTGGGTTCGATGGCGATCTGGATATCTGCATACACTCCGCATGCGCCATCGTAAGATTTCTCCATCAAGAAACTTCCACTCTCGGGACCTCGTTCTTTTAGTTGACCCACTGCTTCCCAGGAACAGGTGGAGGATGGGCCGCGTCTCCAAAGTTATACCTAGTGACGATGGTCTTGTCCGGAAGGTGCAAGTGCGCACCAGCCTTGGCCTCCCGCTTTGGCCAATCGTGAAACTGTCTTCTTGAATGTGATGGTCAAGATTTAACAGAGTGATATTTGGGCGTGAATCGCCCAAAGTAGGGGGAGTGTTATCGCCGTACTATTAACAGACACAGTACGGTGATAAATTTAGTGAGTGGCTTACGCCCCTGTAAGAACTAGCGATGGAAAGTGTGTAGCAGGTCAGCTGGTGTCACTGAGTGACCCCACATAAACAACCGCACCACATGGCCCCACGCATTTATCACCGAAGATGTGTTTACGTATCACGAACAGTACTACCTTGTGTTCCTTTGCTGACGAAGCCACGATAGGCTGTGTAGGACCACATACATAGAGCGAAGGAAAAGCATAAACAGTCGAGGATAAGCAGTACGAGACACAGTACCACAGAGACCACATCTCCGAGGATTAGCGCACGCAAAGAGTGAACTGAGGTGTTTCTGTGCCCGCAACGTGTATGTATTGACACCATTATATCTTCATTGTTATTACTTATGTGAATAGTTAATGTAACTGATTATAAATGGCCCTAAGTATTAAGCTATGATAAATATGATTACTTGGATAACATCATAATGATGTTATGATACTATACTCCTACGATGTTAAGATCTATCTATTGCTGACCATATGTCATGTACAACATTGTAATCAATATTGTTATCTTGTATGTTATGAATTTATATGTTAATGACTACGTTGTATTGACAGGTTTTGACCACTATCAATAAAACGAAGTGTGTGCAAACACTGCGGTCTCAGTCATTCCTTAATATCGCCAAACGGCGATAACAATATATATATTTATATATATATATATATATATACATATATACATATAAATATATATATATATATATATATATATATATATATATATATATATATATATATATATACATCCATATATGTGTGTGTGTGTGTGTAAACACACACACACATACAGACACACACACACACACACACACATATGTACATATATATATATATATATATATATATATATATATATATATATATATATATATATATAAGCGTTCATTAGATAGATAGATAG
>NW_028234412.1:9182388-9194888 GCF_977035675.1 Penaeus japonicus
ATATATATATATATATATATATATATATATATATATATATATACGCGTACATATATGGTCACACACGCATACACACGCACACGCACACATGCAGACACACACACACACACACACAAACACACCTACACACACACGCATGCGCGCACACACACACACACACACGCGCGCGCACCTCGAACGCACACACACACACATAGAACACACACAAACACACACACATACATACATACATACATATATGCATACACACACCTACACACACACACACACGCATGCACACGCACACACACACACGCACATAGAACGCACACACACACAAACATAGAACACACACAAACACACACACACACATACATACATAAATACATACACACACACACAAACACACACACATACACACACATACACACACGCATACACACACACATCCCTCCCCCCACACACACATACATACGCACACATACACACACACACATACACACAGAACACACACGCAAAACCCCTCCCTCCCACACACACACATACACACACAGAACACACACATACACAACACACACACACAGAACACACACACACAGAACACACACACACAGAACAAACACACACACACACACACATACACACACGCACACAACCCTTCCTCCCCACCCACATACATACATACACCCCCCCCCCCAAAAAAAAAAAAAAAAAAAAAAAAAACACAATCCCCCCCACCAAACACCCCCCTCCCCCCCAACCACACACAGTATAGTTACGCGCACGTGTTTTTATTTGATGAAATACGTGTCTGAAGAAAGGAATCAGGAAACCGAGAGAGAAATCATAAATGACCATCCCCTTCCCTTGGAAAATACTGCAGGATCGTCACGCCACGCCCATGCCTTGCACAGGACCTCGCGGGTGACGATGCAAAGAGACGAGCATTTCAAAGGAACAAAGTCTCGTTATGTCTAAGCAGACGTGACATTTCAGCGTCTGCGAACACGAGCCTGAAACGAGGAATCGGTCAAATCATTAGAGCAAAAAAAAAAAAAAAAAAAAAAGTCAAGAAAGAGAAATTCCTAGAATTCTTTGGTGCAGTGATGAGAGAGATGGAGAGAGAGGGAGAGAGAGAGAGAGAGAGAGAGAGAGAGAGAGAGAGAGAGAGAGAGAGAGAGAGAGAGAGAGAGAGAGAGAGAGAGAGAGAGAGAGAGAGAGAGGAAAAGAGAGAGAGAGAGAGAGGGAAAGAGAGAGAGAGTTAGAGAACGAGAGAGAGAGACAAACAGAGTGAAAGAGACAAAGAGAGACAGAGACAAACAGAGTGCGAGAGACAAAATGAGAGAGACAGAGAGAGAGAGGGAGAGCAATAGCTATTAGATAGACAGATAGACATACGGATAAACATGAATCGAAGAGAGAGAGAGAGAGAGAGGAAGATGACAGACAGATAGCGAGAAAGAGAGAGAGAGAGAGAGAGAGAGAGAGAGAGAGAGAGAGAGAGAGAGAGAGAGAGAGAGAGAGAGAGAGAGAGAGAGAGAGAGAAAGGGAAAGAGAGAGAGAGAGAGAGAAAGGGAAAGAGAGAGAGAGAGGGAGAGAGAGAGAGAGTGAGAGAACGAGAGAGAGAGACAAACAGAGTGAGAGAGACAAAGAGAGAGAGAGAGACAGAGTGCGAGAGACAAAATGAGAGAGAGAGAGAGAGAGAGCAAGAGCTATTAGATAGACAGATAGACATACAGATAAACACATGAATCGAAGAAGAGAAAGACGAAGCGAAAGCAAGGGGTGAACTGAAGCAGATAGATAAATAGACAGACAGACAAATACATATAAAGATCAAACAAGAATGAAGGTGGGAAGGCAGGAAAAAAGGAAGGAAGACAGATAACAAAGATTGATGGAGATGGAGAGAGTGAAAAGAAGAAAACAGAGAGGAGAGAAAAAACAAGCAAAGCTTCAAGCAAGGAGGCATCAAAACTTATACTTATACTATGGAGTACATGATGGTATGAAATACAGCGGGATACACACACACACACACACACACACACACACACACACACACACACACACACACACACACACACACACACACACACACACACACACACACACACACACACACACACACACACACACACACACATACACACACACATATATACATATGTCTTCCAACGTTTCATTTCATATATATAACATTTGCAATACTGCCATACCTGTTTGTTCTTCTTCTTATTCATTTTCAAAAACAAATAAATAAAACAAAAACTCACGGGATTTTGATCCAGCATTAGCCAGTCTTATTAAATATAATCACAGCGGATGACAAAGAAACTTCACGAATTCCTTGAGTGAATGAATATTGCAGAAAGATCAGTCATGGCTTTCTATGTATGTAATATTTTTCATCCATTCATACATATCATATTTTTTTGTTTTTTTTTCTTTGTTTGTTTGGTTTACGTGCTTGGTTTGTTTGCTTTATTTGCTTGTTTGATTGAATTATGGTCGTTCAAGATGATAGTGTCCATGGGATGGTGATGTAAAAGCAATAATGTTAACAATTATTATCCTCCGTACTGTCATACTTCTGGTGAATTACTCATTATGATAATCACAATCATATTAGTGTCAAGTCATATTGTGATGGGTTACTTTAGAGGTTTGTTAAGAAAACCTTACAAATAACAGGATGGAACAGGGAAACTAGTGATCAGCTGTACGGCTTGATTTGTGAAGCAGCACGAGACAGCACGGATAGATAATTGTTGAAATTGAATGTCTTGCAAATAGTGAAGATGCGCGGAGGTCCTTAGACTTCACCCGTCATATCCCATCCTGGGAATTAGCCGACAATCCCTCAAGGCCACTTGGGTAGACTGGAGTGGTGCCTTCAGCTCAGGTCAGCGTGGAGAAGGAAGTGTCCGAGGCTAGGAGGGCGAACCCCGTCCGAGGCTAGGTCAATGCGTCCGAGCGAGGCTAGTGGAATGCCAAGCGATGCGGCCGACATGTTATGACTTGTCTATGGGCCGCCAATTCATACAGAGGCCTGCCAGCGTATATATCCTATATTACTGGTCTTCTACATATGCCAAATATCATAAATTTCAAGTAAAAGATACGATATTTCACTGTATTTCATAATAATAAAGAACGGAGTGGAAGAGGCCCAGAAATCGCTCCAGGAAAAGACCATTACTAAGGCACATAATCACCTCCTCGGTGGCATGACCAGCATCGTGAGGGAAAAAATGTTAATGGTATGTGTCAGTGTGTCTGTGGCTGCATTATGTCCGTCTGTGCGTGTCGTTTGCGTGTGTGCTTGTATCGGTTGCGTGTGTGCGTGTTAGATTTGCACCTTGTCTATTGTGTGTATGTTTCTGGATATTTGTGCGCTGAAGTATGTATATTTTTTATAATATTTTTTTTTCAGTATTTCTGAAAATGTCTGATATGGACATTTGAATATTTTTTTCTCGTATTCTAAATCAAATTATTAATCATTTGCAATCATACGCAAAGGGAAAACAAATCTACAATATCAATCCTATTTGACCTTCTATCCACGCAATTTTATGCATTAGTCTTTTTTCAACGGCTCTAAGGCTATATATACTCCGAAGGCGCCTATGATAAGCATTAATGTCTCCTTTTTCGTATCTGAAAATACCTAAGATTATATTTATTGGGATGCTGTGCCCCTTTTTATATGAAACAACCTTTGTGTTCTGATTGCCATACGTAGAGATTTTTTGTCAATGCGTTTTGATCATTCTAAGGAAAATTTCATCTATGTACGTAGAATTCTGGTCTACTTTTTCAATATATTTTGGATTATCCTATAACCTAGCAATGGGATTTGATTATTCTTAATAAAAAATTTGAAGTAATCCTGATAATATATGAAACATCCATGTTCCTCACTTTTTTTGTTTGTTTGTTTGTTTAACGTAATTTCTCATTCAGGGATATCATGATGAAGGCTCATCTACCAATGAAATACTGTTGTGAATAAGTGTGATACCTCATCAGTCATATCTATCAATATGTGTGAGTAATTTATGCAGTATAAGCATTATGTAGCATGAACATGCATGCTATATACGCATGTACTGTAGTATGAAGATGTATGCATGTATCTGTATGACTGTATTTGTATACATATGTATGTAAATATATATATATATATATATATATATATGTGTGTGTGTGTGTGTGTGTGTGTGTGTGTGTGTATGTATATATATATATACATATATGCGTATATGTGTGTCTATGTATGTAGTTGTGTAAGTATCATGTATGCATGTATGTATAGATGATGACTCATCATACCGACCCGTTTCTGTTTCTTCGGCGTGTCCGTAGAAGTACCAGGAAACAGGTAATTTACGTCCCAGCGGAAGGCGCATTGCAAGCAGACTTTCAGACAGCTATTGCCGTGACGACTGTGTGTGTGTGTGTGTGCATGAGTTTGTGTGTGTTTGTGTGTGTGTTTATTCCACATTAAACAGCCGCCTACTCTATCCCGGACCGTGTTATATGACGTCAACCCGCAAACAGTCTCACCTGCACGATAGCCTTAGCGGTCCGGAATGACAAGAAGGGGCGGTCTTTACGGGCTTCCGGCTGTGCGTTTCTAACCGTGTGTGACGCAACTAAACGCGCCGTGAAAAATGAGAAGAGAGAGAGAGAGAGAGAGAGAGAGAGAGAGAGAGAGAGAGAGAGAGAGAGAGAGAGAGAGAGAGAGAGAAGTAGAGAGAGACAGACAGAGGCAGACAGACAAACAGAGAGAGTGAGAGAGAGAGACATACAGAAAAACAGAGAGAGAAAAAAATGAAAGCAAGGACAGAGAAGAAATTACAACAACAACAAAATCATCACTACAATCTCCATTCCAATCACAGACTCTTCTTAGGCAAAGCATTCGTATAATGCCATGATGGATAAAGAAAATATGACTCATCGTTATCATCACCACCGCAATGATGATCTTCGTTTCCCAGGCATGAGACCGAAGCTTTCCCAGTCGAAATTATCCCTCATTCAGATAAAAAGATACAAGTTACGAAAGTCTAAGGTTTGCGGGATGCGTTTTATTCGTGGATATTACTTTTGTTCCTTTCGTCTCTCTGGTCTGTAGAAAATCGGATTTTTTTTAGATATCTAAATAGATATAATTAGGTAAAGGTACGTATAGACACATACGCACGATTTTTTTTTTTTTTTAGATATCTAAATAGATATAGATAGGTAAAGATACGTATAGACACACACGCACGTACATACGAACACCCACATATCCACATAAATTATGTGTTGCTTATTCCAATCAAACTTGGATTTTTTTTATTTTTTTTATTTTTTTTATTCTAACATATATTTTTTCCTCTCTCTTCCTTTCTTCATTTTTGCCGATTCACGATCATAATTTATGGCGAGGAATAATGATCATATAAAGGGAGGGAGTTTGGTTGCTAGAACAGCGAAAGCGGAATGCCATTACCAGGAGCGGCTGTTTTGATTGGGTTTGAACTGTACATTCACTTCAACTGTGATGTTTTTTTGTTTTTTTTGTTGTTGTTTTTATTCATCAATTCATTAGTTTTATTAACATTGTGCAAGTGGATCTTTTGTGTGTGTCTGTGTGTGCGTATGTATGGGTGAATGGGTGGGTGCTTTTGCGTGTGTGTGTGTGTGTGTGTGTGTGTGTGTGTGTGTGTGTGTGTGTGTGTGTGTGTGTGTGTGTGTGTGTGTGTGTGTGTGTGTGTGTGAGAGAGAGAGAGAGAGAGAGAGAGAGAGAGAGAGAGAGAGAGGGGAGAGAGGAGAGAAAGACTAAGACAAAGAGACAGAGAAAGAGAGAGAGAGAAGAAAAAAAAGAGAGAGAGAGAAGACCGAGGGAAAGTAACAAGGAAAGGGAAACAGCTGAAGTATCGAATGTTATGCAACCTATTCTTTCAACCCGCTCCTTTACTCCTTCCGTGCTTCCTATAGTGAGCGTTGCCACACCAGTACCCATAACAATCACGCCATCCGCACTTTACTTTCTTCTTCGGAGTCTCCGTGCGTGAAATCATAACATACAGTGAGGAATCCTATGCATCTTCCTCAAGTACAAAGTATGGTGTCACTGTAAGATACACTATGTAATTGTAGTCGGTTTTATTTATTAATTCAGGTTTGCAACTTTATCTAATTCTTAATTATGAGAGAGTCGGGAAATCTGGGGCTATTCCTATTAAATTGTATATGTACTACATTTGTATATATATATATATATATATATATATATATATATATATATATATATATATATATATATACATGTGTGTGTGTGTGTGTGTGCGTGTGTGTGTGTGTGTGTGTGTGTGTATTCAATATATCAGACACGGATATCATATATGTAATTACCAGAGGAGACTTATTACAATAAAACAAATATTTGGAAAGAGATCTGATTCTCTACATCCATCCATGAACAGATTGATTCAATATTGAGCGAGTCGAATTTTCCTGTTTGTTTTAGTATCTCCTGCTAAAAAAAATATTTTTGTCGTTAAAGAAAACTCTACAATAGTAGGGTTAACTTAAGTAACCACAAGAAAAAATCCGATATTGTGGAAAGTGTGCTAGTTATGCATGAAATCTTTGATTTCGCAGACATGGAATGCGTATGCACTCAGGCTGTTGATAGGTTAATGTGTATATCTATATATGCATATACATACATGCGGTTGTATATGAATATATATATATATATATATATATATATATATATATATATATATATATATATATATATATATATATATATATATATATATATATATGTGTGTGTGTGTATGTGTGTGTGTGTGTGTGTGTGTGTGTGTGTGTGTGTGTGTGTGTGTGTGTGTGTGGATGTATGTATGTATCTCTCTCTCTCTCTCTTTCTCTCTCTCTCTCTCTCTCTCTCTCTCTCTCTCTCTCTCTCTCTCTCTCTCTCCTCTCTCTCTCTCTCTCTCTCTCTCTCTCTCTCTCTCTCTCTCTCTCTCTCTCTCTCTCTCTCTCTCTCTCTCTTTCGTTTAAATGGGAAAATGTAAAAATATCTTATATATCAACATTTATTTTTCGAAATATGTACAGTACAGATTACAGACGACACAGGTACAGTGATAGGCATATCTAAGTGTAACCATTTCCCCCTTATTGCACAGGCAGAGTGAGCTCTTGAGAGATAACTGGAAGGTTCTGGTGCAAGCTTCTACTCCGACCTCCGAGCTGCGGGAAGCGTCGGTTCGGTCTTTGCTCGGGTCTAGGTCCGGTCTGTGGAAAGTCTTGATTCGGTCTTAGCTCCGTTTGCGCGTAGTCTTGACTTTCTTCTAGATTCTGGGAAGGAGCTGACAGGGAGAGCTGTCCCTGGTCTTCGTAAGTAATGGTAGGATGGTAGCCGGTGCTGTCGACGTAGTAGTCTACTACCATGAGCCGACCGTTAGGTAACTGCACGTAGTATCTGAAATTGCAAAATCTGTTGTGTGACAAAGACAAGTTACTTTCTACATTTCTGAGTAAAAAAAAAGGATAATTAAGCTAAGGGGAACTTCAAAAAAGAATATATAGACAACCGATTTTTTTTTTAAATAGCTGCAAATGTTAAGTATTATCCATAACCCTAAGGTGATATGTGGGTATTAGTAATTACTCTACTTATCTTCAGCCGATATCTTATTGCTCAGGACATTTTGGTTGTCATTCTTTACCTTCCACGTGTATCCACATTTTGCCTTTCTTCCCGATGGCCATAATAATTGCCGCTTCCCGGATCATTCACATCCCACTGGAAGCTGTACTCTGCCGGACCTGAGGGGTACTGGGCAGCAGATTGGGCGTTTTGAGGAGTCGAAGGCGGTGGGGGGTTTGGAGGGGACGAGGGAGGGAAGGGGGTGCGAGGGGACGAGGAAGAAGGGGAAGTTCGAGAGGGAGTAGAGCGAACTGGGGCTTTGGGTGAAGAGAACTGGCTGGGGGAACGGGAGAACTGAGCAGCAGGGAAGGAGCTTTGGGAGGGAAGGGGTGAGAACTGGGTACGAGAGGATGAAAGTTGTTTAGCAGAGGACGAGCTTTGAGCAGAAGGAGAGGAGAACTGGGAGGACGAGTACTGAGTAGCAGCGGATGAGAATTTAGAAGGCGAGGATGAAAATTGGTTCGCAGATGATAAGGCTTTCGAGGAAGACGATACGAGTTGGTTCGAGGATGCGGATTCTGTAGCAGAAGAGGAGGATTTAGAAGGAGACAAGCCGAACCGTCTAGCAGGAGAGGAGAATGTAGAGGGAGATGATATGAATCGGGTAGCCGGAGTGAAGGCATTAGAGGGACGGGGAGCGAATTGGCTAGGAGAGGAGGGGGACCAAGAGGGAGAAGACGTGGGACGCGTAACAGTGGGTGATAATTTAGAGGGAGAGGACGTGAACTGTATAGGAGAAGACGAGAATTTAGAAAGAGGGGGCGAGATACGGGTTGCAGAGGATTGTGTGGGAGAGGAGGAAAACTTGGCGAGAGAAGAGGGTATTGGAGAGGGTTGGAACTGGGTGGGAGAGGGAGTGGTTCTGACGAAAGACTTTTGCGTAATAGCGGATAGCACGTGGATTGGGGTCGACGGTTTCTGTGTGGGAGGAGGGACGAGTGGGGCTGGAGAGGTACTGGATCTGAGAGTGGAGAGGACCCGAATGGGGACGGAGGGATTCTCTTTGGGAGCGGAGAGCAGTTGTGTCGGCGGTGGCAAGGGTTTAACTTTAAGGGTGGAAGGAGCTGCATTCTTGGAGAGTGGAGAAGGGTCCTGCTCAGGGATAGATAGGACTTGTGATGAAATAGCCGGGTTCTGCTTTAATGTGGAAGGGATCTGTGAAGGAGGAGATGGGTCCTGATTGACAACGGCTGGTACCTGGGCGGCTATGGAGGGGTTTTGGTTGAAAATCTGTGACGCTACCGAAGGATTCTCTCTGAGAGAGGAGATCAACACAGCCGCAGCGGAAGGATTTTGCTTGAGAGTGGAAAAGAAATTCGAGGCCACAGATGGGTCTCGTTTGAGAGCGGAGAGTAACTGAGCAAGGGCAGTCGGGTCCTGTTTCAGGGAGGAGAAAAGCTGGGCGAGAACGGCGGGGTTCTGGCCGAGAGGGGAAAGAAGGGGAACAGACGAAGGATCGGGATTCCTTCGGGGTGCAGAGACCACTTGTTCGGGAACGGAAGGGGTCTGCTGAGGAGTAGAGAGGGCGCGTTGGGGAGGGACGGGATCCGGACTGGGTTCAGAGAAGGGAGCGGGCGATGAGGGACTTGGGTTGAGCGAAGTGAGCTCTGGATTGGCTGAAGGATTCTGGTCGGTGTCGTGGTTGCTGTGGCTGGGGTCGTGAGGGCGGTGCCGGGTCGAGGGCTGTGAGGGCCCTGTCGGAGGCTGTAACTCTTGGGTGGGCGTCTCATGATGGTGATGGGTGTCTTGAAGGCTCGCCCACGCCACCGCTGCGGCAGACATGATTACAACCACCGTCTAAGGAACAAGTTTGCTACAGTGAACATTCTAACATTGTGCATATAAAAAAAATCATAGACAGCAAAGAAAGAAAATGGCCGACAAGAAACAATCATCATCGCCATAACGAAATCGAGAATCACTAAAATACCCTCGTCATACATAATAAAAAAAATAGAATAAAATAAAAACTTTCCTAAATGATCACACTCAAATCATAAACACCACAATCTCTTCTCGAAACTCGCCTCACCCCCCCCCCCCCACCGCCCCAAAAGTTATCACAAACAGGACGAAAATACCTTCATCTCTGAAGCACCTCAGAGGGCACGGTGAAGCAGCCAGAGTCAGCCACGAAGAGCCAGAAGTGTGAAGCACGAGGAGTCCGTGTCTTGATGAGAGTGTGTGCAGAACTGTGGCGTGAGTGAGGGCGTTTGGTCTATATACGCGGGAATGTCAAGACGGGACTGGCGCTGTTAATTGTACGTTCTGACTAGTATGTTCGCGCAAAGTAATGGCTAGGTTGGGGGGGGAGGGGGAGGGGGAGGGGGCAGTGCTTTATAGGAAAGTATGAACAGTTAACGTGACAAATCGAAGCAAGCGAAAATCTATATAGGTCTTTAGTCGTGTTATTCCGACGTAACGCAATACAAATCGGTTGTTTTTCTTGTAGGGTCTTGTAGCGAGAAAGAGAGAGAGGGGAAGAGAGAGAAAGGGAGAGAGAGAGAGAGAGAGATAGAGAGAGAGAGAGAGAGAGAGAGAGAGAGAGAGAGAGAGAGAGAGAGAGAGAGAGAGAGAGAGAGAGAAAGAGAGAGAGGAAGATAACAGACAGATAGCGAGAAAGAGAGAGAGGGGGGGGAGAGAGAGAAAGGGAGATAGAAAGAGAGAGAGAGAGAGGAAGATGACAGAGAGAGAGAGAGAAAGGGAGAGAGAAAGAGAGGGAGAAAGAGAGAGAGAGAGAAAGGGAGAAAGAAAGAGAGAGAGATAAAAATAAAGCAAGAGCGAAAGAAAGAAGAAGGAGGAGGAGACGGACAAACGGATGAAAGAGAGAAACAAAGGAAAAGAGAGAAAGTACGAAAACTCTCGCGTGTTGCATTGCCCGAAGGCCTCAGAGCGCGGCGCCCATTGAGAGATGAATGGGCGTCCCGAGGCAGCGATCCGAAAATAAGACTCTACGATATGACACTGCGAAAATGTGTGTCTTCTCTTTTACGACTGCTATTTCGAAGGGTCTATTCGCTGCGTAAGGTACGGGGTAAAATACGCAAGCAACTAGAGGTGGTTTCAAAAAATCGTATGAGGAGGAAATATATCATGTACGGGATATACACATACATACACACACACACAGAGACACACACACGCACGCAAGCACACACACATATACACACACACGCGCGCGCACACACACACTCACACGCACGCACGTACGCACGCACACGCGCACACACATACACATAAATACACACACACGCAAACACACACACACACACACACACTCCGCTCATCGCTCTCAACTGCTGTGTCCTCACACGTGCACATAGGCACCATCGTTCACGCACACACATACAATAAAACACTCTCTGACACAAGCAAAACTGAAACTTATGGTCATGTATACATGTCCATTTGTTTAGATGTATATATATATATTTTTTTTTATTATTATTATTTATTTTTACTTTTTTTTTTTTACATTTATACAATATTACTATTACTACTACTACTACTACTACTACTACTACTACTACTACTACTACTACTACTACTACTACTACTACTACTACTACTACTGGAGTGATTCACCAGGAATGTGATAGGTGGTCATGATTGCATCATGATTGTAGGGACCAGGGTTATGGTGATCACTAGCCGCCCTCCTGCGCGCCAACGTTCTTACTCCTCTCCGCCTCCAGGTACTCGATCAGCTTCTGCAGGCTTGGCCGTACCTCGAGCAACTTGCTTTGGCTCTTGAAGAACCAATACCGTAGCGCCAAGGGCATCTTTAGGCCCTCGAACAGCAGACAAATGATCTGCCCGATGCTGAACACATCGGACATGCTGCTGCACTGGCCGGGCGTGTTGCTCTTGCAGATCTCGGGGGCGTAGTGCAGGGTCTCATGCCACTCGCAGGCCACAGTTACGGTTGTCCCACACAGGTCAGCCATCCCGAAGTCAATGATGGTTACCACGGGTCCTGCGGGAGTGATTTCAACGCAAATGTTGTTCTCCTTGATGTCGTTGTGCGCGAAACCTGCGGCGTGAAAGCCGGCGCAGGCCTCGGCGATCTGGATTCCGATGGAGATCTTCTGCTCGAGTGACAGGTTATACAGCTTGTCGAAGGTCGGCCCGCCATATTGCGTCACCAGGGCAAGCTCGTCTGGGCACAAGCCCACGAGGCGCTGAATTCCCTGCTGCTCGTTGAGCAACTGCAAAAACTTCGCCTCGAAAATGGCATTTCGAAACGAGTCTATGTCATGGGAGCACTTTGTGACCAGATTCAGCTTGGAGTTGAGCAAAGCTTCGCCGAAAGCGCCTTTGCCGAGCACCGTCGGTTTCTTCCCCAAGGCGACCTGGAATTCCTTTCGCGAAAGGACCGGCAGCTTGCACTCGTGACACACCTGACTCAGAAGGAGAATTTCCCTCTGGGTTGGCTTCCGGAAGATCCTCCTGATTTGGGCATCGACTATTTTAAGGCACTCCGCCATTTGCTCCACCTTGGACTGTCCTTCGGGACGCATCTCCTTTGCGCCAGAGCATGAGGCCTGGCCTACACTCACGTCCCTCTCGGCCTTCTCGTCTTTGTGTTGAACCGGAAGTGGTTTCTGCGATGTTTGCTTTGTCTCGGGCTTTTGAAGTGATTGCATCTGGGGAACCTTCACCGAAACTTCGTCTTTGTGTTGAACCGGAAGTGGTTTCTGCGATGGTTGCTTTGTCTCGGGCTTTTGAAGTGATTGCATCTGGGGAACCTTCACCGAAACTTCGTCTTTGTGTTGAACCGGAAGTGGTTTCTGCGATG
>NW_028234412.1:9202388-9207388 GCF_977035675.1 Penaeus japonicus
CATATATATATGTATATGTATATATATATATATATGTAATATATATATATATATATATATATATATATATGTATGTATATATATATTATATATATACATATATATATACATACATATATATGTAAATATATGTACAAACACACACACACACACCTATATATATATATATATATATATATATATATATATATATATATATATATATATATATATATATATTATATACATATATATGTATATATATATATATATATATATATATATATATATATATATATATATATATATATATATATATATAGGTGTGTATTTGTGTGTGTGTGTATATATAATACACACATCTCTTTTGTCAGCTATCTATCTATCCATTAATATATGTATTTACTTATCTTTCTATCTATTTACTTATCTGTCTATCTATATAATAGTAGTATGTGAAGAATTATCAGGAAAACTCAATGAATATTTAATATCGTTATGTTTATTCAACAATAAGTCATCTGCACTTGTGTTTTTGTTAATCATTGTAATTGCAGAGTATTAATATCACGATGACAATGGGTTAAAAGCTTAATTTGTAAAAAGAAATAACTCGTCTACTTGGACTTACGCATTAATTAGGAGGAAGGTAGGACTGTGAAGGTAATTGACCCAGGTTCGACCCTTGACCCTGGTTTAACCCTGAGCCACCGTGAACAAAGCCCTGATTTTGTCCGGGGTTACCCTGCGCGAGGCCCTGGCTAGGCCCTGATCCGCCTTGTCCATAGCCCTGACCTGACCCTCCAGACGGCCCAGTAGGAAACTGAGCCTCTCCCTCGAAGGCGACGCTCGGATGGTAGCCGGCGCTATCGACGTAGTACTCAACCACTAGACGTCGACCATCAGGGAGCAACACGTAGTATCTGAGGAGACGAATTTGCGGTCCTTTTGTACATTCTCTGAATTATAGAACAGCGCAACATATGACGAACGGTTGGCTTCGTTTATCACAAGAACTGCGGGACCACTTGGACCACTTACTTCCCCTGAGTGTTGTCATCCTCCCGCTGTTCTTGATGACCGTAGAAGTTCCCCGAAAACTGGTCGTTGACGTCCCACTGGAAGGTGTACTGGGCGGGGACAGAAGGATACTGCTCCTGTCCAAATCCTGTCCCGGACTGCCCCGTTCCGGATCCGAATTGCCCCGACCCGGAAGCAAGTTGCAGCCCTTGCTCTGCGGGCGTCGGGTAGTTGTAGCCCTCCTGGGGAACCGCCCACGCCAGCGCCGCCAACGAGAGAACAGCAATAGCTACCTGGCGCAAGGAAATAGAAGCGTATACATGACTGGTATCAAACACGAGAAACTGTGAGCATTGAGTTTTAAAAGAACTACCGACTGTGAACCTCCGATGTCTATTGTACCTTCATGTTCAACAGGAGAAAGATAAGGACTGGTGACTGCGTGTGCTTGTTCGTTTTTATATGACAGGAGAGAAGGAAAAATGACAAGAGGTAGCAATTTGCATTCTTTTGTTTTTACTTTCAAATATTGTTTCGAAATATATATGAAATATTTTCATACACGTAAAGCAACCAACACACACACATGTGTGTGTGTGTGTGTGTGTGTGTGTGTGTGTGTGTGTGTGTGTGTGTGTGTGTGCATATGTATATGTATATATATATATATATATATATATATATATATAGATAGATAGATAGATAGATAGATAGATAGATACATAGATACATAGATAGATAGATAGATAGATAAATAGATAGATAGGTAGACATGTATATATGTATATTGATATATATGTGTGTGTGTGTGTGTGTATGTGTGTGTGTGTGTGACTGTATATAGAGAGGCCCATCATTGAATCAAACCAAAAATGAAAAGTGCTCATCAAGTTCCAACTGACATAAACACTACCGCGGGTAGCCAGTTACAGCGAATTATAACCCTTTTAAACAGTGCTTTTTTTTCTCACTTTCACTAAAGGGAAAGACAGTTTGTTGAATGTCACTGAGGGTTCGGATTCTTGCCGTGGGGTAATTTGCCGTTGCAGGTCACTGAAGGAAGCTTCGTGCCTCCAAGGCAATGGTGACCCGAGCCGTGCAGGACATGAATGTGGTTTTGGTGAGAATAACACCTTGAAAGGCAGAGGAAATCTTTTAGTCTGTGTGTGTATGTGCATGTGCGCGCGTGTGTGTGTGTGTGTGTGTGTGTGTGTGTGTGTGTGTGTGTGTGTGTGTGTGTGTGTGTGTGTGTGTGTGTGTGTGTGTTGCACACGTATTGTGTCTGCAACTAATGATACTACTCAGGGATACGTAATAATTAAAGGGACAACGATATTTTCTGGAACTAATGCTAGCTTATGAAAATAATGCCTTAATACATAGGTGTCATAAATCAATACATCTTTTTTTTCTTCAGCTTATATATACTTGTATGATGCACAATCATATCAAACAAATTGTGGGTAATGATCGCACCGTTAATGTATTTCATCACACCAATGTTAATCTAAGAGAATGATCCTTCGTTATGCATGTTTACTTGTTATTAAGATAGAGGAAGATAAGATAGTTAAGGTGTCTGTCTCTGGTTGGACCACCTTGTGTGTGTGAAGCCTTCGGTCCTGAACCTGTCCGAACCCCTGATTCGTTCTCAGTCTACCTTCACCCTGACCTGACCTGACCTGACCCTTAAGAAAATCCTGAAGGACACTGTGCGGAGCATTCAGCCACTAGACCCCGAACACTCACTTAATATCTAAGGAAACAGATTTAACTTATGTGTTAGAAAATTAGCGACCCTGTCAAGTGTGCATACAAGAGAAATATCGATAATTGTCTCCATAATATCATTACTGATACATTTACTTACCCTGATCGCTGGCATTCCCTTTCCGCTCGTCATGCCAGTAGAAATTACCCGAAAACTGATAGTTCACATCCTGTCTGAAGGCGCACAGGGCAAGATCAGACGGATAACTGCCCTGGCCCAAAGGAACCTTCTAAAGGAACCTTCTTCAGATCCTAATGTGTAGGCCTTGATCCCTGGACGACTGGGAGTTATAGTCTGCGTGACGAACCGCCCTCTCCATCGAGATGAGATAAAACATATATATATACAATATCTATGCAATATACAGTATCTTTGCAATAAAACACCTGCATATACATATTTAGTAATAAAATACTCAGACACTAAATATAATTGAATGCTTAACGGGGTATGAATTTTAAAATATGAATTGATCCAGTAGAATGCAAAACAAAAATGTGTATATATTTGAGTCCCCCCAAAAAAGTAATCACACAAACTCCATGTTCACTGTCAGAAAACTCAATACAAATGGCTGAATACGAACTTTCATTCTATATGAAAAAAAATAGTGACAGGTTTATATTGTCTTTGTGCTTCTCATTCATAGACTCGCCGCATTGCAATCTCCTGTTGCTTGCCTTTCAATTTCTTTTCGGAAATTTTGCGCATACCTTTAGGCATTTCGCTTCTCTCATTCCATATATATGCTGTTGTTTTATTAACATTGTTACTATTATCATTATCATCATTATTGCTGTTGTTATCAACTTAATTACTATTATCATTATAATTATCATCATGATAATAATTATCATTATTATCATTGTTATTATCCTAATTATCATTATTCATACATCATCTATTACCATTACTATCATCATCATCAACATATATATTATTATTACTATTATCATTGTTATTATCATTATTACTATTACTTTTATCTTCATCATCATCATTATCATCATCGGTGTTACCATTATCCTCATTATTGTTATTACTACTATTATGACCATTATTATCATCATAATCAGTATTAGCTGATTTCACCATTATTACTACTACCCTTAACATTAGTAGTAGTTCTAGTAGTAGTAACAGGAGTTATAGTAGTAGTAGCAGAAGTAGTACTATAGTAGTGGTAGTGGAAATAGTAGTAGTAGTAGTAGAAAGAGAAGTAGTATTTGTTGTAGTAGTTGTGGTAGCAGTAGCGGTGGTGGTGGTAATACTAATACCAAAAATAATCCTACAAAACTGGATCTACATTATGTTCGGTAAAATACTTGTTATCATCGTTACTTCTGCCTTGCCTGGTATGTCAGAGGTTTCCATGCTGGACTGACTGGCATGCTCGTTTCCGATGACCTATAGCGCAAGGTACTTCGAATCGAATCCTTTGATACTTAATGGGCGAGGACAAGTCATATATAGTGACAATTCATGTCTTTTTTTTTCCAACCAATGAAGGTCCGCAGAGGACAGTGTTTATACGCGATATATATATATATATATATATATATATATATATATATATATATATATATATATATATATATATATATATATATATAATATGTGATATGCGATGATTGAGAACCGGAGAGCCGACACCTTCCTTCAGTTGAGTCATCCGTGTTTGGTTATATTTTGGTTGTGAATAAATGTTTATCTGTATAATATTTCTTGCAATTTTCTATCGAACTAGGGATCACTCAACCTGCAGCCGATGGCAGACAACACACGCAATCGGTTAAATATGAGTAAACACAGCCTGGATCACGTTAATTCAACACAGTACACCCAGAACACGCTATCCTTAGATTATCATCCTCATCATCTTTCTATCCTTATTATAACCATTATATGTATGATAATGGTAAAAATGATGATAATAGTAATGATGATGACAATGATAATGATAAAACGGATGATGATGATAATGAGAATAATAATAACAGTAATGATAATGCTAATGGTAATAAAAAGGATAATAATAATAATTATTATTATTATTATCATTATTATTATTATAATGATAACAATAATGATGATGTAATAGTAGTGATAATACTGATGATGACTGTAAGCATGATAATGATGATGATGAAAGTGAGGATTATAGTAAAAATAAAGATAATGATAGTGATAATAAGGATAATAATGATTTATATAGACTCTTACATTTATT
>NW_028234412.1:9242388-9246547 GCF_977035675.1 Penaeus japonicus
TATTGTGTGATTGTTAGTCTATGTATATATATATATATATATATAATAAATATATAATTATATAACTAACTCTAAATATATAAATTAAATATATCTATACGTGGTGTATGTGTGTGTGTGTGTGTGTAAAGTGTTATGTGTTCGTGTGATATGTATGTGTGTGTGTGTGTAGACGTCATCTTTCCTCTCTCTCACCTCCTTCCCAACTTCGCTCCGCTCTCACCATCTCTCGTACTCGTCCTCCTCCGGCATCTCTCCTCTCTCTCTTCTACTCTCCGCCTCTCTCTCTCTTTCTCCTCTGCTCTCACCTCGTTCTCTCTCTCTCTCTCAGTCTCTCTATTCTTTTTCCGCTTCCCTGCTCGTCCTCTCTCCTCTCGTCCGTCTCCTCTATCTATCTATCTAATCTATCTATCTCGCTCTCCTCTCTCTCTCCTTTCTCCATCCATAAAACTCTCTCTCTCTCTCTCTCCTCTCTCTCTCTCTCTTTATATATAAGAGATATATATATATAATGATATGATTAATATAGTAATAATATATATATATGTCTATATATATATATATAATCTTATATACTATATATATATAAGAATATAGCTATATATATATATATATATATTCGTCGTGTGTAATGTGTGTGTGTGTGTGTGTAAAGTGGTAATGTTATGTGTATGTAATGATGTGTGTGTGTGTGTGTAAGACGTCTCTTTCTCTCTCTCTCTCTCCTCGTCTCTCTCTCTCTCTCTCTCTCTCTCTCTCATCTCTCGCGCGCTCTCTCTTCTCACTCGCTCATCTCCTCTCCTCCCGCTCCTCTCTCTCTCTCTCTCTCTCTCCTCTATCTATCTATCTATTCTCGCTCGCCTCCTCTCCTCTCTCTTCTCTCGTCTCTCTCAATCCGTCTCGTCCTCTCCTCTCCTTCTCTCTCTCTCGTCTCTCTATATATATATATATATTTATATATATATATATATATATCTATATATATATATATATATATTTTGCATTTTTTTTTTTTTATTTTATATATATGAATATATATATATATTTATATATATATATATAGATATATATATATATTATATATATAAATATTATTGCAGAGGTGTGTGTGTGTATGTGTATGTGTGTGTGTGTGTGTGTTTGTGTGTGTGTGTGTAGACGTGTATTCATAGGTTCCTTCATTTATTTCATTATGTAATAATTTATTCGTGAATTTCACAGCTGTTTTTTCACCCTCACATTTATATGGATCGAAAGGAAGTCAGAGAACCTTAAGCTGCTATAAAAAAAAAATCTTTAATTACAGATATACATTCCCTCTATAGGAAATAAACTAACACAACAAATACTACCAGATAAAAAAATCCCTTTTACGAAAGAAACAGACAAAGAAATAGATAGACTTTCCTTCTACAAACCAATAACATTATAGGAAGGAAAATGACAGGCACATATTCAGGCCTTAAAAGCTGACTGATCCTGTACGGGTGCTTTTTACTTACTTCTCGGGCTCTGTAAACTAGAAGTCGCATTTTTTTCGGGAGGTATACAGGGAAGAGATTAGCAGTAGAGGTGAATATTCCTGGGAAGGGAGGGGCTGAGGAGTACTGTTGGGTAGGGGCTAGGGGCAGGGGATGGCTGGGAGTACTGCCTGATAGGGGCAGGGCAGAGGAGGGCTGGGGTAATACTGTCTGGGTAGGGGGCAGGGCAGTGGAGGGGCGTGGGTATGACGTGCTGTATAGGGACAGGGGCAGGGGAGGGCTGGGTATACTGCTGTGTAGGGGCAGGGGCAGAGGAGGGCTGGGTATACTGCTGGGTAGGGGCAGGGGCAGGGGAGGGCTGGGAGTACTGCTGGATAGGGACAGAGGCAGGGGAGGGTTGAGAGTATTTCTGGGTAGGGGCAGGTTCCTGAGAGGGCTGGGAGTACTGCTGGCTAGGGGCAGGGGATGGCTGGATGTACTGCTGGATAGGGGCAGGTGATGGCTGGATGTACTGCTGGATAGGGGCAGGGGATGGCTGAGAGTACTGCTGGCTAGGGGCAAGGGTCGGCGGAGAATACTCATGCGCAGGAACAGGGTCGGGTAGAGCATATTCCTGAGCAGGAGGACCAGGTTCAGAATACGTCTGTGCAGGGGCTGGGTCGAGTTGCATATACCCCTCCGCAGGGATGGGAAAGGGTTCAGAATATGTCTCTGTAGGGGCAGGGGCAGGTTGAGAATATACCTGAGCAGGGGCAGGGTCGGGCTGAGAGTACATCTGGGAGGGGGCATCCGGGTACTGGGCATCACCCACGAAGGAGACGGTGGGCTGGAAACCGCCTGAATCTACCCGGTACTCGACCCTCATGAAGCGTGTGTCAGGCAGCTGGACGTAGTAACTGCACCGGTGTAAAAAAGAAAAAAAAATATATACAGCATCGGTCATTCTCATATGATATCAAAACATTGATAAATAAGTGAAAAGGTAGGAGAAAAGTTTAAAGAAAAATAAAAAAATGATAACAAAGATAATAAAATACAATACTATGTGACCAAATCGCCTACACATTTCCAAAGTGATTGACATATGCACGTCGCTTTTGCCACTCACCTGCCTAGGGTGTTGTCACCGTCGCGCTGCTCGTGTTGGCCGAAGTAGTTCCCGGAGTGCCGGTCGTTGACGTCCCACTGGAATTTGTACTGGGCGGCTACCGGTGGGTACTGGGGTGGCTCTGCAAGGGGTGGAGGCTCTTGGTAGCTGTACCCGCCGTCAGGAACCGCCCACGCCGCCCTTGCAGCCATCCACAATAGCAGAGCTGCTGCCTGCTTGAGATTCAGGGGTTTTTATTCACTATTGTGTGATTCCGCTTTGACTGTCTGATTTTTTTTTTTTTTTTTTCTTTTGTGTCTGCATCTCTCTCTTTTTCTCTTAGTATCTCTTTCTTTCTCTCTCCCCCTCTCTCTCTCTCTCTCTCTCTCTCTCTCTCTCTCTCTCTCACTCTCTCTTCTCTCCATGTCGATCTATCTGACTCTTATAATGTTAACGAAAGTATTGAATATTTATTTAAGACAAATATTCAGACCATTATTCCATGAACTCTTAGGTATAAGATCATATCCTAACGACCATAGAACTAAGCTAATACATACAAATCAAGTGATAATCATAAAGTGACTATACGTTTATGAAGATCCCTTGCAGTTAAAAAGGTTACCTTCATTGTGGGTATATTAGTATCGCAAAGACGAAAAGTGGAGAGTCCCGCCTTTTTCGTCTTCTTTTATATCTCTCAATGCAGAAAGTGGGCGTGGCTGAGGCATTAGTAGGTGTGGCTTAGGCCTTGCTTGCTTGTCTCGTGCTCGTGTGATTGGTGACTCTTATGACATACGCAGTTGTGATAATGATTTTGAATTCGAAAAATAAACGCTATATTGATATGTTGGAATCTCAAGGTATGAATGTCGGATTGTCTTTTGAGTTTTCAAAAGAAAGATATATTTTCGATTATTTCACGGCAGTCCATAAAAAAAAGATTTGTTTATGGGTTAACCAATCTCGTTACCAAAATTCAAATCAACAAAATGGGATTAGAACCAGTGATTTCATCCATATAACAAAAAGAGCAATAACGACCCTTGAAAAAAGAATTATATCCACCATTAAGAAGACCTAGTACGACATATATTAGTTTCATTGTTTGTTCTTTTAACGTGACTGAGACTTCGCTTAAAATAGTTTATTAAGCATGTAGACAATCGAAAAGACAGAGTAAGCTTCTTTCTTAAGCGTCTTAAAAAGGCTAACGCTTGATCAGCCGTATCTCGAGATTAATTGTTCATTGGGTTTAATGATGGTTGATCTTTGTGCATTAGAAAGACCATGCTAGAAAGAATGAGATGAAAGTAAAATCATGTTTTATGGTATTGCAAAAATAGAGGAAAGTGATGTGATACAATGTTTGGATGTACAGATAAACTGACATGGTTACAATATGATGTGATATGTGTTTATACACACACACACATATATATATGTGTGTGTGTGTGTGTGTGTGTGTGTGTATTATGTCTCTCTTAATATATATACAAATATATATATATATATATTTATAAATATATATATATATATATATATATATATGTATATATATAGTTAGTAATAGTGATATATATATAATATA
>NW_028234412.1:9274147-9284147 GCF_977035675.1 Penaeus japonicus
ACACGTCTTTCAATCTTATATGGGATAAAGGACATCTTATCCGCCATTTTTATTTGGATTTGCTGTAAGATTGTTTTTTGAGGCATTTTTTCCTTGGCTAAAAGGAATAAAGGAGAGTATATGGAATGCTGTATGTGATTTTGGTATTCGATTTGGATTTGCAACTGGTATAAAATCAAATCAGCAGGAAATGATCATAAGAAGAAAAAAATACTATACTTCATTGTTAAGGCTAAGGAGTTTTTCTTTATCTCAATAATGTATACTATGTATATCGAAAGTCAAACCGGGTGAAATGCATGTCATCTTAAGAATCTCAGCAGTGGAAGAAGTACTAAACAACATTCCAAAGATACAGATACTGAATAATTTTAACAATCATTGTTTGGATATGCCTCTGTGCGTGTGTGCGTGCGTGTGTGTGTGTGTGTGTGTCTTCTGATTGGGAATTCGAACATAAAATGGAATCCTGCCCGAATTTCATTTGACTGCGAGTAATGTCGGACTGGCCTCTAAAACAATAAAGCACTTATGAGTATTTAGTAAAATCAAGTGATAGTGTGCACGTGCGTGAACGATAACGAATATGGGTGCTTAGATTCCAAAGCCCATTTTGATTAGATAGATCCTATTTTTAAAAGGAGAATTTGGAAATCAATAAAAAAAAATCCTAGAAAGTACGGGAAGGCAAAGGGATAATCGACTTCTGATTGTTGGGTGGCTGTCTGAGAAGTTTTTTTTTCTAGATACTGTGCATTTTGATCTGTAAACTACGAACACAAACGCAGATATCTAGATAACCTTCGTCGTTCCAAAGATCATTTCAAAAGACAGTTATAAACACATTTATTAGATTTACAAATTTACCCTAAAAATCAGACAAAGACAGCTAAAACGCTAGCAACGGAAATATAGCCATTATAACCAACAAATTTTATATTTCTACACACTAGTATATAAACACGTCTTTTGTAATAGTTCCCATTAATAACGGTTAACCAAAGGGCAATATAGAACCAAGATATACTTGTTATCATGTCCATGACTCCCCTGGAAACAGAATTGTCATGTCGTAATGGGAGAATATCAGTAAAAGAAGAGTAATCCACGATTCACGTCAGGGATCTGGATATAACAACTGTGTCTGATGAATATTAGTGTATATCAAAGACGTAATGTAATATGTGGCGAGTTATGCTCTCATAATAATCCTCAACTTGAATTCTGACACTTATCTGGAAACTAATGACATAAATCTCTAAATAACCTTCGTCGTTCCAATTCTTATTCTAAAAGTTAATTATAAATGCAATAAGAGTTATAATAACAGTTATATTGATAGTTATGATAATATATATTTATAACCGTCTTTTAGGATAGGCTTTGGAACGACAAAAGTTATTTACATATTCAGTGTATATGTAGTTTATAAACCTCCAACCGATTTCTTTTGGCAGAAATGGCCAACATAGCCGTCGACGAAATTCGAAGTGGGTCTCCTTGTAGCCACGCCCATGCCAGAAAAGAAAAGAAAAAAAAAAAAAAACATACATAAAAGGATATTGTTGGATGTGACTTTTTTTAAATTTCATCTTCAGGTTCATAAGGTGCTCGTGTATTTGGTAGTTTCCGGAAGTGGTGTAATTAGTGTATGTCTGGGTAGCTGAGAAATATTTTTAGTATAACATAATAAAGACTTAAAGGAAAATACAATTGTTTCTGGTGATATTGCTCTCTGCTTACGATGAATGTGAATGGTTGACACAAAATCTATTTTAGTCATTCTTTTCCTTTATCGAAAAATGTAGACGCTATTGGGGGAAATAATAGAATAAAGTTCAAAATAGAAACATGAAGTCAACTGCGTTTCGATCACTTTTTCTATTGGTGAATGTGCATGTGGAATTACAATGATAATCAGTCCCTAGTGCTACATTGCCATGTTATTATATAGTTTCTCCATTTTAGTCTTTCTTAAGAAGCCATTTCCTCCAAACCTCTGAATAACTTGGGGCCCATTTTTACCCTTGTGATACAAATTCTAAGGTTGTGACTCTCCACATTCCAACGCAATCCTTGAGCATCAGTGGGTGCTTTGGAAACTATGTCTGTGGAAACTGTGACTAGTCAGAAATAGTCTATAGTAAGTTTCAAACATTTTTATTATAAAAATATTCTCTCGGAGTCCATATAAAAATATATCGATTTGAAGAAACGTATAAACTTGTAGTATAAGGGAATGACGTATTTTGTTGAAGATAATGAATGATGAGTATCGAAGTTCAAAGAATGAAAGGTGCTGTTGAATGAAAAGAGAGAGAGAGAGATCCCGATTAGTGTTTCAAACACTCAACGATGGAAATTATTTTCCAGGTTGAGAGTAGAACTGGTTCGGGGTAGGAGCAGGCTGTGAATACTGCTGGGTAGGGGCAGGGGCAGGGGCAGGCTGGGAATACTGCTGGGTAGGGGCAGGGGCGGGCTGGGAGTACACCTGAGCTGGGGCGCTTGGATACTGGGCCTCGCCCTCGAAGGTGACTGTGGGGTGGAAGCCGCTTGCGTCGGAGTAGTACTCGACCCTCATGAGGCGAGAGTCGGGCAGCCGGACGTAGTAACTGCCAATACAGATCATAAATCAAATTTGATAGAATACGGATTTCTTGATGGTTCATCAAGAGATATTATTTGACACTTTCATTCGTAGTCTTACATTCTATGTTAGGTAACTTTTGCAGCTTGGCAACAATGTTTTGTTTGATCTCACTTTTCACACTACTGCACGATATCATATACATAACATTACCTTTTGATTATGTAATATTACGAAAATTACTAGTAAGGAAAACGACAATAGTCATTGTTATGTGTAAAAAGCCCCCTGTTAACAAAGTCTATGCGGTTTCTATTTGAGTATTTCATAATCCAGACTGACGTGTCATCTGGCTGCCTCACCTGCCCTGGGTGTTGTCCCCATCACGCTGCTCCTGTTGGCCGTAGAAGTTGCCGGAGTACTGGTCGTTGACGTCCCACTGGAAGTTGTACTGGGCGGGCGCTGCTGGGTACTCGGGCTGCTGCACGACGGGCGCCTGGTAGTTGTAGCCGCCCTGGGGAGCCGCCCACGCCGCCGCCACCACGCACAGGACTACTGCTGCCTAAACAATCAAAGAAAACAACAAGATCAGCTTATTTGTTTGTGCTGCATCTCAGCATATATCATCAGGCATTACATATGTCATAACTTGCAAAATGCAGAATATAGCTTTACTATGATTACAAATGCTTTACTTCTCTTGAAATGGACTTTTTTCTGTTTACATTATTTTACCCTATAGTCACCCCATTACTTTTATGCTACACACAATACAAACTATATATATTAAATATATGTTTTACAGGGCTATATCTTCAGTAAGCGTGTACCTTCATGATTCCTCTGTAAGTGTGCTGGAACTGATGCCTCGCTCTGGTTCCCTTCCCTTTATATAGTCCGCCTCCTGCCAAAGGGGCGGGGCGTGACCTTCGCATCTTGGGTGAAGGTCTTTCGTGAAGAGCCACTCCGAGGTAACCAAGGACACGTCTTTCAATCTTACATAGGATAAAGGACATCTTATCCGCCATTTTTATTTGGATCTGCTGTAAGAAAGCTTTTAGACGCATTTTTCCTTGGCTGAAAGGAATGAAGGAGAGTATATGAATGTGATTTTGCTATTCGATTTGGATTTGCAACTGGTATAAAATCAAATCAGCAGGAAATGATTATAAGAAAAAAAATATTATACTTCATTGTTAAGGCTAAGGAGTTTTTCTTTATCTCAATAATGTATTCTATGTATATCGAAAGTGAAACTGGGTGAAATGCATGTCATCTTAATTAAGAATCTCAGCAGCGTAAGAAGTACTAAACAACATTCCAAAGATACAGATACTGAATAATTTTAACAATCATTGTTTGGATATGCCTCTGTGCGTGCGTGCGTGTGTGTGTGTGTGTGTGTATGTGTATGTGTGTGTGTGTGTTCTGATTGGGAATTCGAACATAAAATGGAATCCTGTCCGAATTTCATTTGACTGCGAGTAATGTCGGACTGGCCTCTAAAACAATAAAGCACTTATGAGTATTTATTAAAATCAAGTGATAGTGTGCACGTGCGTGAACGATAACGAATATGGGTGCTTAGATTTCAAAGCCCATTTTGAGTAGATATATCCTATTTTTTAATAGGAGAATTTGGAAATCAATAAAAATTAAAAAATCCTAGAAAGTAAACAAAGGGATAATGGACTTCTGATTGTAGGGTCGCTGTCTGAGAAGAGTATTTTTTCCAGATATTGTGCATTTTGATCTGTAAACTACGAACACAAACGCAGATATCTAGATAACCTTCGTCGTTCCAAAGATCATTTCAAAAGACAGTTATAAATACATTTACACAAATCTATCCTAAAAATCAGACAAAGACTTAGGTAAAACGCTGGCAACGGAAATATAGCCATTATAACCAACAAATTTTACATTCCCACACACTAGTATATAAACACGTCTTTTGTAATAGTTCCCATTAATAACGGTTAACCAAAGGGCAATATAGAACCAATATATACTTGTTATCATGTCCATGACTCCCCTGGAAACAGAATTGTCATGTCGTAATGGGAGAATATCAGTCATGTAAAAGAGTAATCCACGATTCACGTCAGGGATTTGGATATAACGACTGTGTCTGATGAATATTAGTGTATATCAAAGATATCAAAGTAATATGTGGCGAGTTATGCTCTCATAATAATCCTCAACTTGAATTCTGACAATTATCTGGAAACTAGTGACATAAATCTCTAAATAACCTTCGTCGTTCCAATTCTTATCCTACGAGTCAATTATAAATGCAATGAGAGTTATGCTAACAGTTATATTGATAGTTATGATAATATATATTCATAACCGTCTTTTAGGATAGGCTTTGGAACGACAAAAGTTATTTACATATTCACGTTAGTGTATGTGTAGTTTATAAACCTCTAACCGATTTCTTTTGGCAGAAATGGCCAACACAGCCGTCGACGAAATTCGAAGTGGGTCTCCTTGTAGCCACGCCCATGCCAGAAAAGAAAAGAAAAGAAAGAAAGAAAAAAAACATACATAAAAGGATATTGTTGGATGTGACTTTTTTTAGATTTCATCTTCAGGTTAATAAGGTGCTCGTGTATTTGGCAGTTTCCGGAAATGGTGTAATTAGTGTATGTCTGGGCAGCTGAGAAATATTTTTAGTATAACAGTAAAGACTAAAAGGAAAATACAATTGTTTCTGGTGATATTGCTCTCTGCTTGCGATGAATACGAATGGTTGACACAGAATCTATTTTAGTCATTAATTTCCTTTATCGATAAATGTAGACGCTATTCGGGGACTCAATAAGAATAAAGTTCAAAATAGAAACATGAAGTCAACTGTGTTTCGATCACTTTGTCTATTGGTGAATGTGCATGCGAGATTACAATGATAATCAATCCCTAGTGCTACATTGCCATGTTATTATATAGATTCCCTGACAACGATGCATGCTCAGGTTTCTCCGTTTTAGTCTTTCTTAAGAAGCCATTTTCTCCAAACCTCTGAATAACTTGGGGCCCATTTTTACCCTTGTGATACAAAGTCTAAGGTTGTGACCCTCCACATTCCAACGCAATCCTTGAGCATCAGTGGGTGCTTTGGAAACTATGTCTGTGGAAACTGTGACTAGTCAGTAATAGTCTCTAGTAAGTTTCAAACAGTTTTATTATAAAAATATTCTCTCGGAGTCTATATAAAAATATATCGATTTGAAGAAACGTATAAACATTGTAGTATAAAGGAATGACGTATTTTGTTGAAGATAATGAATGGTGAGTATCGAAGTTTAAAGAATGAAAGGTGCTGTTGAATGACAAGAGAGAGATCCTGATTAGTGTTTCAAACACTCAAAGATGGAAATTATTTTCCAGGTTGAGAGTAGAACTGGTTCGGGGTAGGAGCAGGCTGGGAATACTGCTGGGTAGGGGCAGGGGCGGGCTGGGAGTACACCTGAGCTGGGGCGCTTGGATACTGAGCCTCGCCCTCGAAGGTGACTGTGGGGTGGAAGCCGCTTGCGTCGGAGTAGTACTCGACCCTCATGAGGCGAGAGTCAGGCAGCCGGACGTAGTAACTGTCAATGCAGATCATAAGTCAAATTTAATAGAATACTGATTTCTTGATGGTTCATCAAGAAATATTATTTGACACTTTCATTTGTAGTTTTATATTCTATGTAACGTAGCTTTTGCAGCTTGTCAACAATGTTGTTTTTTTTATCTCACTTTTCACACTACTGCATGATATTATATACATAACACTACTTTTTAATTAAGTAATATTACGAAAATTATTAGTAAGGAAAACGACAATAGTCATTGTTATGTGTAAAAAGCCCCCCGTTAACAAAGTCTATGCGGTTTCTAGTTGAGTATTTCATAATCCAGACTGACGTGTCATCTGGCTGCCTCACCTGCCCTGGGTGTTGTCCCCATCACGCTGCTCCTGTTGGCCGTAGAAGTTGCCGGAGTACTGGTCGTTGACGTCCCACTGGAAGTTGTACTGGGCGGGCGCTGCTGGGTACTCGGGCTGCTGCACGACGGGCGCCTGGTAGTTGTAGCCGCCCTGGGGAGCCGCCCACGCCGCCGCCACCACGCACAGGACTACTACTGCTGCCTAAACAGTCAAAGAAAACAACAAGATCAGCTTATTTGTTTGTGATGCATCTCAGCATATATCATCAGGCATTACATATGTCATAACTTGCAAAGTGCAGAATATAGCTTTACTATGATTACAAATCCTTTACATCTCTTGAAATTGATTTTTTTTTTCCTGTTTACATTGTTTTCTACTTTTTAACCTATAGTCATCCCATTACTTTTATGCTACACACAATATAAACTATATATATTTAAAGTATATGTTAAAGGGTTATATCTTCAGTAAGCGTGTACCTTCATGATTCCTCTGCTGGAATGTTGGAACTGATGCCTCGCTCTGGTTCCCTTCCCTTTATATAGTCCGCCTCCTGCCAAAGGGGCGGGACGTGACCTTCGCATCTTGGGTGAAGGTCTTTCGTGAAGAGCCACTCGGAGGTAACCAAGGACACGTCTTTCAATCTTATATGGGATAAAGGACATCTTATCCGCCATTTTTATTTGGATTCGCTATACGATAGTTTTTAGGAAGAATGAAGAATGATATTTGGAATGCTTATGTGATTTTGGTTTTCAGTAATGTATATTTGAGGTCAATACTATGTCTATCGAAAGTCAAACTCGGAGTCTCAGCAGCGGAACAAATACTAAACTACATTACAAGGATGCAGTTACCGAATAACTTTAACAATCATTGTTTGGATGTGTGTGTGTGTCTATGTGTGTGCGTGTGTGTGCGTATGCGTGTGTGTGTGTGTGTGTGTGTGTGTGTGTGTGTGTGTGTGTCCGTGTCCGCTCATTTACCTTGTTTCTTTTCGCTCATTAACACACTTTTTTATTTCAGATTCAAAGGAAGATCGAAATGTAATAATAATAATGCTAATGATTGTCATATTCATTATCATCATTAGTATTAGTAACAGAAGTAGTAATCGTAACAGCAGATGAGGTACAAGGAGGACTAGCCTCCAAATATTGAATATACGTAAGCACTTATGAGTGATATTGTGCACGCGCGTCTACATGTGCGTGTATGTGTGTAGAATGATCTGGATAATAACAAAATTGGGGGTTTAGATTTCAAAGCTCATTTAGATTAGATTATAGTGAAGAAAGCGAGACTACTCGAATAACTAAAGCATAGATGAATGAATAAATGATCAGGAGCTCAATAGGTGTGCCATTCATAGGTGTTTTTTTGTTTGTTTGTTTGTTTTTCTTTCTTTTTTTTATAACAACTATATATCATGGCAACGGGAGCATAACGGTCTCTTAATTAAGCAAGAATAAGATGTATGAAACTCTTAACATCTCAAGTCTTATACCATATCAAGAGGAATTATCTTTGGGATCAATTACTCGCTAATTCACTCCTACGTCCCGGCTGGATGTGTAATTATTATATAATGTTTCCTGTACTCATCGCTGACATATAGACTTATATGACAATCGACGAATTATGGGCAGTTTGACAGAAGAAAAAAACTATACATAATACAGAAACTGTTGTCTCGTTTTTCAATAAATCTATTTTATCTATAATTGGTAATTATGTCATAGTATCAACACGGTAAGATATTCTGGCTATTTATATTGGCAGTTTGTAATATTACCGTTTATAAGGGTACAATAGATTGACTATACAGCTATTAATCTTAAGGACTGGCTCAGAAACAACTTTCAAAATCATTATTTTTGGAAGGGCAAACAATGTACGTACAATGACCATGGTTTCCAGGGTGGCTATGGCATTTCAATATACTGTGTCGTTTTGCTTTGGAAACTACATTTACACTAACATAAATCTCTAAGTAACCATCGTCGCTCCATGAATTGTTTTAAACGACATTTATAGATATATTTCTACCCTCAAAATCAGATAAAGAACATTATAATAATGAAATAGTTGAGCACATTGACCTTAACTTCACCTAACACCTCTGTCGTCGGAACAATCTAATTTACTTTGCAACACACTAGTATAACGTCTATTGCAACCATTCCTATCAGCTGACCAGGTTAAGGCACAATTCCTCAGTAAAGAACCACGTTATACTTGTTATCATATTCATGACTCATTTGGAAATATAATTGTCTTGTCGTAATGGGAGAATAACAGTAATGAAGAAGAACAGTAAATTACGATTCACATCACGCATTTGGATACAACGACTGTGACTGATAAACATCGGTGTATATCAAAGCCGTAAAGTAATACGCAATTAGTAAATGTTCTCACAATAATCGTTAACTTGAATTCTAACACTTATCACTCACTTCTACCCGATTGACTTTTGGCAGAAATGAGCAATACAGACGTCGGCGAAAATCGAAGTGGGTCTCCTCGTAGCCACGCCCATGTCAGAGAAACACACTGCACATAAATGAAGTTTGTTGGAAGATGTGATACACTTTTGAGATCTTTTGAGATTTCGTATCCATGTGAAGGTGTCCGTGTCACTGCGTCATAGTCTTCGGCAGCTTTTGGAAGTGTCGTAATTACTGTATGCCTGAGCATCTGGGAAATATGTTCAGTATCACATAGTAAAGAATAAAGTTAGGATACCATAGTAAAGAATAAAGTTAGGATACCATAGTAAAGAATAGTTAGGATACCATGGTTTCTGTTGAGAATGCTCTTTGCTTGTGATAAATGCGAATGGTTGTCACAAAAGCTATCTAAGTTGTTCTTTTCCTTTATCGAAAGGTGTAGACGCTATTCGGTGACACAATATGATATACATAATTCACGGCTGTCAATTACTTGAACCCCATTTTTACCCCTATGATACAAAGTCTAAGGTTGCGACCCTCCACATTCCAATGCAATTCTTGTGCTTGGGTGTGCTTTTACCAAATCGTTAAAGAAGGAAGATTCATGATGAATATCACAAAATATTATGTAACAGAGAAATAACTTGGAGCAACTAGTCACTGTACCCTGAATGATTTCCGGGTTTCCTTTACCATGGCTAGTTAGGAATACATTTCGATTGGCATTGTGTTGCTAACTAAAGCTTCCATAATCGTTTTCCTGGAGTGGGCATACTTTTGTTAGGAATTTGTCAGGGACAATTTGACCTACATGATGCATACGGACTTAAAATAACCCACAGAACAGAGTGTGTTTATGCCTCGTTGAGGGTAGTGAAGGTATGTCTGTAAGGTCATTTACGAAAGGTACAGCCATTCCTACCACTAAGTACCGGTCTGTGATAAGGTCATTAATTTAGCCTAGTAAGTTTTAGGCAATTTTATTATAAAAATATTCTCTCGGAATCTATATAAAAATAT
>NW_028234412.1:9326647-9329147 GCF_977035675.1 Penaeus japonicus
TCAGGGTGATGAAGGTGATTACGATAATGATAATTATCAGCATCATTATTATTATCATCGTTACTTTCATCATTAAAATTATCATTATCACAATCATTATCACCATCATCATCACCGCCATCATCACCATCATTATCATCATCATCACCGCCATCATCATCACCATCATTATCATTATCATCATCCTCATTCTCCTTATCATTATCACAAAGCTAACCACGGCAACCACCTTGCACAACCTATAACCCCCATAGCAAGACGCAATAACACACACACACACACATTCCCACTCGCCGAAAGCTCTTCCAGACCCTCCTACCTAGAACCCTCTGGAACCCTAGTATTTCAAAAGGTTCACAATAACGAACTTTCTAGCGCAAGGTCCGCCCTGAATTGGTCAGTCCAAACGCTATAATTTAGCCGAGTCACCGTCGAATGGAATTGTCATATGCCAGGGGTTAACGTGGGTCTTCCGTCCAGGTGTGTTATGTGTGGGGCTAGCCACGTGGCTCTGGCTCCTGGGACTAGGGCTAGGGATGGAGGTTGGGCTTAATTTAATGTCTGGGCTTATGATTTGTGATATTGTGTTGGGGCTTGTGCTCAGCGCTTTCTGCTTTGGACTAATATTTGTACGAGCGTTTTCAAGTCTTGTACGAGTGTTTGATCTCGTGTCTTCTGCTCTTGTACTCGTGGTTGTACTAATGTTTTGTGTTCTTTATACTCTTTTTTTATTAACAATAACCATATAATTTCCTTCTACAATAAAATAAGATACTCGTAATAAATTGATAGAAACACAAGCAAGAATACGAATCAATAATTCAACTAATAGACCAATGAATAAACAACTAAACAAACAAACAAACGAATGAAAAAAACAAACAAACAAAACACCTAAACCAATAACCAAAACAAAAAACACAAACAACTAAAACACAAAAAAAACGCTAAATAGATTCATAAACATAGCGTTCAGTTCTCTTTCCTCCACCCGCCACTGCTCCTTCCCCCGCTGTTAAGAAACGGACGCTCCTTCGCCCACGTAGCCGGGTGAAAGGAACCTGCTCTAATCTCGAAAGGAATCGCTGGATGCCCCGACGTGCCCACCGAATGCCCTTAACTGTATGGTCAAGGGTAAAAAGTAGAGCAGCGGTGTAGTAGGAAAGGGAGACGAATAAGAAGAAAAAAAGGATATAGCAGTTTTAATGATCCCTGTACTTCATTTTCCAGAGGGAAATTTTTTTAAAAAAGACAAAAAAAAACATCTGATAACATCTATTTAAAAAAAAGAGAATTATTAACACACACAAAAAAAGAAGATTAATGTTTTGAAGAACTGTTCAAACCCGTGTTTAACCGCTCTAAGCGAGGCAGTTCCCGTCGAACAAGCCAAGGTCGAGGAGAACATCGGAGAACCCAGGTGGTGGTAGATGTTCTTATCTGTCCTTCTTCCTCCCAACACTCACCTGATCGCCGGCTGCCACCTACCTAGTGAGGTAAGGGGTAGGGGGTAGGGGTGGGACCAGGGGGAAAGGGTTGGAGTAGGGGCAGGGGGAAGGGAGAGGGGTGAGTGTGGCTATGATTATTACCTGTGGTTGTCAGGTTATACCCCGTTCGCACTCTCCCTTTCTTTAGTTTTTTGCTGGTCTGTCTGTCTTTCTCTCTCTCTCTCTCTCTCTCTCTCTCTCTCTCTCTCTCTCTCTCTCTCTCTCTCTCTCTCTCTCTCTCTCTCTCACTCACTTTCTCTTTCTCTCTAGACGTGTGATCCCACTGACAAAAATGGGGAAGATAATAACGTATGCTATCTCACCATTTTGAGATGTAACCATTTATCAAAGTTAAAGTCAAAAGTATTCTTCTTCATGTATTTGTATATGATAATGAAATCATAGTTTATATTACCATGCTGATATGAATATAATTGATATGTGAATTAAATGCTAAAGAATAGTATCCTTTATTGCAGTCCGTTAAAGAAAATATAATTCATTTTGGTGTTCTGAAACAAATTGCATTGATTGTACAATCTATATCAAAATTACATTACTCATGATATGATGAACTGAGATCCATGTATTGTATAACTCAGTGATTCCCAACCTTTACACCTTGGAGGAACCCCTGTAATAATTTTTCATATTCCAAGGAACCCCTATATATAGTATTCTAATTTATATATATTATTTTTACGAAAAGTGCTCTCATTACTAGTATATACATTGTATTGACTGACACGTACGAGTATGTTGGTGTCTGGAGACTGTTTGTGACGTGTTGTTGAGTAGGAGTTACGAATTATGAATTAAGATCACTGTCATATTGTAATAGCACATAATTATTTTACGGTTTCTCGCGGAACCCCTGGTGATGGTCGGCGGAACCCCAGGGTTCCGCGGAACCCCGGTTGGGAATCACTGGTATAACTCATAGAATATTACATTCACTGTGATACGCTAAATTGAATAACATTAACCGCATAATTGACATAAATCACCATTAT
>NW_028234412.1:9334147-9336647 GCF_977035675.1 Penaeus japonicus
ATCGCCTTAATCCTCCCTTAAAGTAGCTGAGAGGTTTTCAGCACAACAGCAGCTCCTTTAAAGTAAGGTTTAGCAGTCGGCAAGCATCATCAAATTCTATTTACATTTTAAAGATTTCCGTGTCAGTTCTGCAGAAATCTTACATTCTAGTACTTCATGCCATTCATGAACTGATTAAACCAGCGCTGTTGTTTCAGCAGTGACAAATTTATCCCGTTTATTCCTTCCGGTAAGAGGTGAGGTGAGGACTTTGTCTTCGAAGAAATTACTGGGCGCTGATTGGCGGACGCATTTGGAGAGCTTGCTTTTTTATTGGCAGATCAGTGTCATGACGTTTAATGACGTAATTAGAATTGGTTCGTGGATCGGGATGTAGTGGGAGTTGCAAGTGATAAGGTTGCAAGTTGCGCCAAGGTGGGTTTGCAACCGACTTTCTTTGATCCGGCCCTCGGTTCCCCGACGCACGGGTTACCACGACTTAATGGCGGTTCCGTATAACTACTGCTAATGATGATTATCATCCTCATTGTTATTGTCGTTTTTACTATCATCATTATTGATATTATTGGTAGTATCGTTATTATTTTTGTCATTTTTACTATCATTATTATTATTATCATTGCTATCATTATTTTGTTATAATCATTATCATTATCATTATCACTAATATCATCATTGTCATTATTGTAATTATTAATTTTCATGAATATTGTCGTTATTATCATTACCATTGTCATAATGATTATCATTTCCTTATCATTATAATCATCATCATCATCGTCATCATCATCGTCATCATCATCATCATCATCATTATCATCATTATCGTCTTCATCATCATTATCATTATTGATATTATCATTGTTGATATCGTATTGTTATCATTGTCACTATTATAATCATTATCTTTTTTTATTATTATTATCAATATTGACATTGCTGTTATCTCTATCATCATTATTATTACTATTATTATCATCATTATCATCAGGAGTAAAAGCATTCCAGTTATCATCATCATAACTAACATCATCAATATCATCCCCATCATAATCATTACAATCCTCCTCCTCATCATCATCATCATCATCATCACACTTCCATCATGCGCATCTCGCCCTTCCCTTGTTCTCCGTGAGTGACGTCACTGCCACGTCACGCCGCCGAGCTGACGCAACTCGCTGACCTCAGTCCATTTTTTCCCGCTCGACCGCCATATTGGATCCAAGTGACAATGTTAAAACCTTTTATCACTTTAGATGTGGAATTTCCTCAGGGATGGGCGTGTCACGGGCGGCTTGAAGAATAATTATCTTAATCCGTTTATGTGTTGAGGGTGAGTTGCCTTTGATTTTTTTGTTGTTGTTGTTTTTATATGTCGTTCTTGCGTTGCCTTCCTTTGATTTTTATTGTTTTTTTGTTTGATGATTGGTTTCTTTTCCTTTTGTTTTCTCTTTTCTTATGGTTTCGCTTTTTCTCATTGATATTTTCTTTTTCCTTTTTTCATTCTTATTGTTCTTTTCTGTTTTTTCTTCACTTTTGATCTGTTTTTCGCTATTCTATTTTTTTCCTTCGTTATTTTTCTTTCTATTTCTCTCTTCCTTCCTCTCTTTATCTTTTTCAATGTTACAGTCTTTATCTCATTCTGTGTTTCTCTCCATTTTACTCCTTTTGTTTCATTATTTCTTTCCTTCTTTTTTATCATTCTTACTTTCTCTCTGTCTTCCTCTCTTGTTTTTATCTATATTTTCTATCTCTCTTTTTTCTGTCTCGTTCTATATATTCCTCGTTCTCTCTCTCTCTCTCTCTCTCTCTCTCTCTCTCTCTCTCTCTCTTTCTCTCTCTCTCTCTCTCTTTCATTCGTTCTCTCGCATTCTTTCTCTCTCGTTTCTTCTCTTACTAATTATCTCTTATTCTACTTCTATCAGGCATCGTAAGTAAGAGATTAGTGTCATGATGAATAATATGAATTACTTTCGTTTCGGCTTCATGCTCCTTATTCATCATAAACGTTATACAATTATTATCAGGTTTTAAACTTAGGAGAACCGGTTCCATCTGGGTGTTGGGTATTGTTCCTGAACTCGTAAATTATCGGGAAATTTGCCTCGCCCTCTTTCCTTCAAAATGCACAGCGCCACTTTCTTGCAATTCATGGTTAAAATCGGCCTTTTGAAAAGTTTTGCATAACCTCTTTTTTTTCTCAAGAATTCGGTTCGCCGAATCTCGAAACCTGTGATGTCCTTATTCAGTCCAGGTCTGAAGCCGAAACAAGTTTATGCTAATTGACTCTCAAAACTTCACAAATCCATTTGGAAGAGGTCAGAGTTTATGAAATGCGACCTCCATGCAATGATGCCCCGTTGTCAGCAACATCGCAAGAACTAACAGAAGACCAACTCGGCTTCTAATTCATGATAATCACACGGGAGAACATTGGGTATTAACATTTGTCTCCCTGCCGAGCGAGACCCCGCCGCAACCTGGTGTCTCATCCGCG
>NW_028234412.1:9349147-9351647 GCF_977035675.1 Penaeus japonicus
TTGTTATGTTAATTATCTGATTGGTTTATCATGTCATTATTATGAACATTATCGGTATTATCTAATTCTTGTTTTTTCCTTGTTCTTGGAATGGTCACATATATCATGAATGTCTTGTCTTCGGACAGCTGGTGAACGGTTAGTTGGCAAACTTATGACATTAAAGAGTTCGTAAAAGTATACTGATTTAATACACACACACACACTCACTCACAAATATACTTACACACAAACACATACACACATAAACACAAACACACTCACACACTCACACATAAACACTCATACATAAACAAACAAACACTCACACACACACAAACACACAAACACACAATAAACAAACTACGCACACAGAAAGAACCTACCATGCACAAACATTTACCAACCATTTCAACCATAGTTAAACATAACTCTATTCATAACTCACATTCATACTGATATCAGAAGAAAAAACAAACAAAAAAACATCCATATCCATTGTATCCAGTAAATACAAAGTCAACTTTCATCAATAGAAATTGCGTAACACGATCCCTCGCTGCGAATTATCCAGATCACAATGATTTTCCAGACGCATGACAGCATAATAAGACAGCGTAATCAGCGGGCACGGGCAGGTATGTCAGCCCACGTGTCATTATGCCACAGGTAGCCCGACATAGCACCTGCTAGTATCAAAATGTCATTGCGGATTTTAAAGATAAAGATAATGTAGGGTGGTATAAGGAAATTGTAGTTAGTTGATTTTCTAATTATATTTTCTTATTTTTGTTTTGCTTGTTGAGACGAAATGACAGTAAGTTTACAATCCAATTTTCCTTTATAAGAGGAAAGTAGCGTGGGTCATTAGTCTTTTTTTTTTTTTTTTTTTTTTTTTTTTTTTTACAGGAAGCCAATAGTCTAATATGTTTTCTTTTTTTCTCATTTTTTTCTTCTTTTTATCTTTGAAACAGATGAAGTATGATTAAGCCTTGTTCATATTTTATCAACGTATAAATATTAAAGAGAAAAAACAAAGGTTAAAGTTTAAATAAACAAACAAAAGAAGGAGACAGACAATACCATGGAGGTGGTCTTTTTTACATAGCATGGCCTCCGTAATTATGCTCGTCTGTTAGGCCTAAAAAATTTCATTCCCTTTTCTTCCTTTCGGTCACTAGACTTTTGGAATATACCATCATAAACAGAATCAATAATAATGATAATGATAATATCATTGCTCATCATGAAAGTCCAAATATACATACCCCCCCGTGGAAATTAAAAAAATATATATTTTATATTCATTCCATTTTCCCCTCTACCTTCTATAGTTCTCGAATCTATTGTTTAAATCAAGTTCTCTCTTCTCTCTCTCTCTCCTCTCTCTCTCTCTCTCTTTCCTCCCCTCCTCTCTCTCTCTCTCTCTCTCTCTCTCTCTCTCTCTCTCTCTCTCTCTCTCTCTCACTCTCTCTCTCTCTCTCTCCCCTTTTTTATCTCTCTCTCCCTCTCTCTCTCTGTCTCTCTCACTCCCTCCCTCCCTCCTTACGCGCCTCCCTCCCCTCCCCTCCCGTCCCTCCTCTCTCCCTCGTCTCCCGCCCTCTCTCTCTCTTCTCACTCATCTCTCTCTCGCTCTCCTCTCTCTCTTCTTTTTCTCTCTCTTCCTCCCCTCTCGTTTTTTTTACTCCTCTCTCCCTCCCTGCCACCCTCCCCCCTTCTCTCCTCCCCTCGCACCCCCCTCTCACTCTCTCTCTCTCAATCTACATTCTCTCTCTCATCTCTCTCTCTCTTCTCAATCTCTCTCTCTCTCTACTCCTCACTCTTCAATCACTTGTCCTCTCCCCTTCCTCTCTCCTCCCCGCACCTCGCCCTCTCGCTCACACCTTCTCCCCCCCCTCCTCACTCCTCCTCTCTCTCGTCTTTCTCTCTCACTCCGTCTCATCTTCCCTCCCCATCTCCTTCCCTCTCTTCCTCTCCCTCTCGTTCCTCTCTCTCCCTCCCTTTCTCCCCTCCTACTCTCTTCCCCTCTCTCTCGCTCTCTCTCTCTCCCTCTCCCCCTCTCTCTCTCCTCTCGTCTCTCACTCTCTCTCCTCCCTCCGTCGTCTCTCCCTCTCTCTCTCTCTCTCACTCTCTCCTCTCTTCTCTCCCTCTTCTCTTCCGTCTCCTCTTCTCTCCTACTCCCTCTCCCTCTCTACTCCTCTCCGTTCCTCTCCCTCCCTCTCTTCCCTCCCCTCTCTCTCTCTCGCTCTCACACTCCATCCTCTCACTCTCGTCCTCCTCACCTCGCCACTCTCCTCACGTCTCCCGCTCCCTCTCTCTCTCTCTCCTCTCTCTCGTCTCATCTCTCTCCCCTTCTTCTCCTCCTCTTATCTCTCGCTCTCCAGATGCTCTCCATCTTCCCTCTCACTCCTCTCAGTCCTCCCACACTCTCTCCTCTTCTCCCTCCTCATCTTCCACACCTCTCTCACCACTCCCCTCCCTCACCTCTCTCTCTTTCTCTCTCCCCTCTCCCTCTCTCTCC
>NW_028234412.1:9396647-9399147 GCF_977035675.1 Penaeus japonicus
TATTTCCTTACACTATTAGCGAAAATAAGAACAACTTTTGATTTACGCTGCAATGGACTGGCACAAAATGTCACAAGATAAGATTCATTAGTACCTTTGGTATCTCGCGACCGGTTCATCATGATCGCTTGACCATTCTTATCGTGCAGCCAATCACTGTGCAAATGATTAAGCAATTGAAGGGACGAGGTCGTAAAGATACTGATAATCGATACTACCTAAAATCTGACGTCAATTAGGCTCTAGATGATTACTGATTTGTAAATATGTATACAATTAAGGGACTGGTAATTATTTATTTGCAAATATGCCTACAATTAAATTGGTGATAATTATTAATTTGTAAGTCCGATTACAATTACGTGATTGTTAAATTCAAGTAACTGCCAAATGCTAACATTGATTTTGAAATATAACTACAATCTGACTACAATTAACGGACTATAGATTATTAACTTGTCAATCAGACAGCAAATGCATTACGATATATGATTCATTTACATGGGTAAATATTACTTCTCTATCAGGAAGGACAGGCCTCCGCGATGTTTTAGAATCTTAATAATTCTCTATTTCGTTCCTTTCAAAGTGTCTTATGGGTGACATGAGACACGACGATAACCCAAAGAAGCAGCATTAGGAAACATCCGAAGACTTCAATCGTTTCCACAACATCTAAATCGAAGTCGCGAATGTTGTGTGTCAATAGGGGTCGTAGTTAAGAACTGCCCCGTCGTGGTGAGGCGATCGGGTGTCAGACGCCCCGCAGGAAAGGTAGGTAATTGCTTGTCCGCTAACTTCTGTGCGATAACTTCTGTGCGATAACTTCTGTGCGATAACTTCTGTGCGATAACTTCTGTGCGATAACTTCTGTGCGATAACTTCTGTGCGATAACTTCTGTGCGATAACTTCTGTGCGATAACTTCTGTGCGATAACTTCTGTGCGATAACTTCTGTGCGATAACTTCTGTGCGATAACTTCTGTGCGATAACTTCTGTGTGATAACTTCTGTGCGATAACTTTTGTGCGATAACTTCTGTGCGATAACTTCTGTGTGATAACTTCTGTGCGATAACTTCTGTGCGATAACTTCTGTGCGATAACTTTCTGTGGATAAACTTCTGAGGCGCTTAAACTTCTGTGCGATTAAACTTCTGTACGTTACACTCTGTGCGCTAACTTCTGTGCGATAACTTCTGTGTGATAACTTCTGTGCGATAACTTTTGTGCGATAACTTCTGTGCGATAACTTCTGTGTGATAACTTCTGTGCGATAACTTCTGTGCGATAACTTCTGTGCGATAACTTCTGTGCGATAACTTCTGTGCGATAACTTCTGTGCGATAACTTCTGTCCGTTAACTTCTGTGCGATAACTTCTGTGCGCTAACTTCTGTGCGATAACTTCTGTGCGATAACTTCTGTGCGCTAACTTCTGTCCGTTAACTTCTGTCTGCTAACTTCTGTCTGCTAACTTCTGTCCACTAATTTCTGTCCGTTAATTTCTGTTCGCTAACTTCTGTCTGCTAACTTCTGTCCTTTAATTTCTGTCCGCTAATTTCTGTCCGCTAACTTCTGTCTGCTAACTTCTGTCCGCTAACTTCTGTCCGCTAACTTCTGTTCGCTAACTTCTGTCCGCTAACTTCTGTCCGCTAATTTCTGTCTGCTAACTTTTTTCAACGGGAAAGTACCTTCACATGTAATGACTGCAGAGTACATAACGCAGCGATATTTTATTGGTATTTATTGCACCAATGTTGTTGCTCTCTTGAACTCTATATTCTATTAGTTCAGATATCATGTAAAAGCACAAAAAGTGCGAATGCCCGAACATAACGCAACCTTTCCACATGTGTAAGCGTGTGCGTATGTATGTGCGTGCGTGCTTGACCCTTCTCTACGCACACACAGCCCTGATTCCCGCACACCGCACGCAAAGACAGGTTTCCGTGACGGTACATTGTCTGGGAACACAATCGACATTTTCGCAAACCTTCCCATCGTTTCAAAAACCGGAAGGCGCTGCTGTCGCAATAAACGCTCTTCGAAGACACCGGTATTCGTCCACGAAGACTGAACTTTGTCATATCGTCAAATAGTAAATAGACCATTACTCCTAATGCAATACATTTGTGTAAACTGAGCCAGGTGAATCTTGCATGTCAGATGGCAGAAGGTGGATTTCGAGATTTAATTTCCCTCACAGAGATAATAAGATAAAATTGCCACTTCCTCCTCGTATTTGGAAATGCATCAGCTGTAGCGCGGTCATGATAACACCGTGACATTTAACGCATTTATGCTTCTTAGTATCGAAGAAATGGACATAAATAGCTTTAATGACTCATATAATTTTCAGTACATTAACCCACAGCCCTTTTAAGTACCCTGCGAACATGAACAATGGAAGCTAAACGGACAAGAGCATACGGCAGCTGAGCACTTTCACTGTTCGCCAGCCAAGCGTCGACATGAGGGAGCGCGAGTGAGAATCTGGTC
>NW_028234412.1:9434147-9449147 GCF_977035675.1 Penaeus japonicus
ATTAGGGTGTAAAATATATTGCGAATCCCATTATCACACAATGTTAAGTACAAATATGTATTCAAAATATGTGGAATGAAATGTTCCCTTTTACCTGTTCAAAATACACCTGAGTTAATTACTACCGAGATATAATCTTGTGGTCCTATATCTTGGGTTGTTCTAAGGTTGAAGGAGGAAATTCATCATGAGTCACAAAGATTTGGAGTATTCCTATCATATTTTTTCAACCCATCACTTTAAAGTACAATGTCACAAAATATTAATACTATTAGCAATAGAATTCTGTTATTCTGTTTAATGATGAGAATGAATTAATGTGACCAGGAGTACCATTTTCTTCTCTGCAAGTTACCCATTACACCTACAGGCCTAAACCAATTAGAGCAAATGTTGTCAGTACACCTAATAAACAATCCACATTATAACTACCATAGCAACTGAGAATTGCATACTAGCTGAGAGAGATCCTGTTCCTCCGATTGCAAAGGCATAATGTTTGGCCGTTAGATCGTTGGGGTTTCCTCTCCTTCCATCAAACCACAATCGCATACAAGGGCTACTGTCATTAGTGTATTCCCATGCCTCATCCCAAACCTGCAAATGGAAATGGAAATTATGATTTTATTTATCATTATTACATAACTAAAGAGAATTGGTTAGATAAAAAAATTATACCACTTAGTATTTTGCCACATATCATGTTTGCAAATTGTCTTTTATTTCCTATTTTTGCCATTACCATATAACTTACATGTACATAGTGATGACCAATATGCAAATCTACAAAATCTTGATGTAATGCTAATTACCTTTTCACAGAAATTTTGTGCATTTAGGTATATCTCCTTAAATGTCTTGCACTCTGACCCCTTTGGACAAAAATTTGTTCTGCATTTTGTGCCTGACGAACATTGTGAACTCTCAAGCCATTCAAAATTACGTGACCAATTGTCTGTACAGGTGTAATCCTCGGCACAGCTATTGAACCATGCTTCACAGTCGCTTGCACAGATTGGGACTTTCCAGTAACGTTCTTTTCGCCATGAACGTTTCTCCTGTTGGAATAAAACTTAATTAGATGAAATACTAAAAGTTCAAACTAAAGCTAATATGAGTCTGTTTTTCCTATTATCAAAATTACAAATGAACACCAAACTTACAAATTTGTTGAAAAATATTTCAATGAGCAAAATTTTTATCATACTATATCTGAGTATCCATCACCCCCAACCCAATTCTAAGCAAACTAAGTGTAAAGTAATGACTTAGATAGAAAGAAAGAAAACTTACTGATACAACCCAGGGCCCAACATTCGGAGAGCATTCATAGAAGCAGTGGTCTTGTTTAAAGTGTCTGTGGCATTCAGATGACATTTCCTTTCTTGTTTGGTGCATACAGTGATTAAAATTAAAACTGTAAAGGTTATCTTCATGAATCTTCTTCGTAACTTCCTCAGTGCAACAAGACCTATTTTTCCAGGGTGTACACTGCAATTATTAATAAAAGAAGGATTTGGTATCTAAAATATGTATTTGTGTTAAGGAAAAAATATATCACTCCCATGCACTTATCTATGACACATATAATAAAGGCATACATATAAAAAGTAAAAGATGAGCCATTGTATGAATATTATTCATATTCACTTTAAATATACTCTTAATTCTTATGCTACATGTTTAATGTTACCTGTTTAAAAAGATCACTCTCTGGTCCAGGCAACTTCTTGTGATGTCTTGCATCCAAACACCAGTTAAGTAATTCATCTAAATTTGAAGTCTTTTGTCCAAAGACCATCCGAAATTGGAGTACCAGGAGCAAAAGTGCTAAAGAGCCAATCTCCCTTTTCATCCTGAAGGTGAACTGTGGGTAATAAACTATGGTTAGATGAGTCTGTCAGAAATTCAGGATTCAGGAAGTTAATCTAAGTGCTTATGAATCCAAGAATTTATGATTTCCCTATCATTACATTTCTAAAAAAAATATATATTAAATAACTGTTCTAAATGTTCCTTAAATAGTCTGGAGGTAGATTATTCTACAAAAAGAAAATACAAATTTCTAAATCTATTATGACCTACTTTAAGGATTAATACAATTTAAATTAAGTCCATGTGTATGTATGTATGTGTGTGTGTGTGTGTGTGTGTGTGTGTGTGTGTGTGTGTGTGTGTGTGTGTGTGTGTGTGTGTGTGTGTGTGTGTGTGTGTGTGTGTGTGTGTGTGTGTGTTTGTGTAAGTATAAGTATAAGTATAAGTATAAGTATAAGTGTAAGTGTATGTGAAAATGATACAGCCTCAACTTATTCACATGTGACATTCTATGATATTTTTCAGTTTTTCTACTGCCGAGTTTTACCAATGTGATTACTCATGAAGGCAACTAGCACAAACCTTCCCAATAGCCACAATGTAGACCAAGACATAATTTATGGACAGATAACAATATAAGAACTCAGAAACATCATATGCTTTTCCTTAAGATTCAATTTCTTATGTTTTTTGTTTAATGTGAGACTTATTCCACACTGAAAAGTGTGACATAAAAGTAGTTAGCCTTCTTAATTTGCAAATACAACATAAATACCAGAAGCATTAATTACAGACTAAGTAGAATCAAAGTTTCAATTTCAGGTTAACACAAACCTTTCAATCTAATTTCACAAACTTTGAGACAGCTCAAATTTTGTAAACTAAGGCATAGTATTATCATGTTAAATTGTCAATGAATATCTAGAATATATCTAGATAAAAGCTCCCTCTCTAATATGCAAGTTACTACACTATATGTAGTCTGACATGTTTTTTGCATATCTTCACAAGGAAGACTGATTTCGAAAAGCATAACCAATAAATAAGACGATAACAATAAATAACACGTTTAGCAAATAATGATAAAAATATACGTAATACTTATGATCAATCAGTAGCATAACCTCTATAAGCAGACTTAGTATCGTCATAACTACATCACCTATCACAATGATCTATATCTATTTACACAGCTAATAATCACCCAACACCAAGTGTCAGCAGCGAAATCCTACCAATTACACGAAAATGAGATAATTTCAACGAAGTTCCTTGATGGGAAGCGGTCTCGGCAGTGTCACGTGTGAGTCAGCTGGATTTGTTTACAATTCTCACCTGCATTCGGACACTTGGCGCCGACTTCGTAGCGATCATTGCATAAAGGCGAACACAGACTTGTTGCATCGTAATTACTTTTTACTAGGTTGCCTTTTCGTTGATGATTGGATTAATCTGTTATTTTGATTAAGTTATGCTAAAATTTATCTGTTAATACACGGTTTCAAACGAGGGAAAAAGTAATGACAGTGTATTCAGCAACATTAGATTAATCTTCAAAATTCTGCATTAATGAAAATTAGTTATAGTAATATTAATGATAGATAGTAATAGTAATAATGATAGGAATAACATTAATAGTAGTGATATAAAATAATGATAATGATTATGATAAAATACTATTATCATCATCACCATTATCACTATAATTATGGTTATTGCTATCTTTCTCTTTATGATTATCTTCATCGTGATCAACATCAGCATCATCTCTATCAGTTCTTATCATTATCATTGTTATAATGATGATGATGATAGTGATTTGTTATTATTATTGCTGTTATTATTATTATTATCATTATTATTATCATTATTATTATCATTATTGTTATTATTATTATTATTATCATTATTACTATTACTTTTGTCATTATCATCTTCATTACCATCAATGTTATTATCATTATCATTTTGATCATTATCAGTACCACTGTCATTGTCATTAATATTATCATTAATATTATGATGTAACAATAATAGTAATAATAATGATAATGATAGCAACAATGATAATGCTAATAATTATGAAAATGATAATAACAATCATAGTATTAGTGATAATAATAATGAAGATAATAATGATAATGACAACAATGATAATTATGATATAAATAATAATGGTAGTAATGATAACAACAATCATAATGATGTCAACAATCAGTTCAGTTCAGACAGATTTGCGAAGACGTCGCTTCGCCCAGGCTATATGCACGAGGCAACAATGATGATGGTAATAATGACAATGATAATGATAATGATGATGACGACAACGATTAAAATAATAACGATAATCATTAAAACGGTAACGGTGATGATAATGAAAATAAGAATAAATATAATGATACAAGTGTTGATAACAATACTAATGATAATAATAATAGTATTAATAACGATAACGATAAGAATAGTTATGATAACTACAGCAATAATGATGTTGATAACAATAGTGAAGACAACAGGATGACAATTATAATGAGGATAAAAATTATGATTGTAACAATAACAATATCAATGATTATAATAATGATAATAAAAATAACAATAACCTTAATGATAATGATGATAATAACAGTAATTATAACAGTAATGATTGTTATGATAATAATGATATTGATTAATATCATTGTTATCATTAATATCATCATCATTATCCTCATCACTATTATGGCAATTACCATCGTAATAATGATGATAATGATAAAGATAATTACTATTGTCATGTTAGAAATCTAATTATTTAACTATTGATACCACTGTGCTTATCATTATGACATCAATATCATCAGCAGCATTTTTGTTATCATGTGCAATGACCATTAGATATTGCTATTATTGTTGTTATTAGTTATTAATATTACTGTTATCATCATTATCACTATTATTGCTTTCATCATTATCATTGTCATCATCACCGCCACCATTATGATCAATATCATTATAAATACCATGATTTTATCATCATATTTTTTCATTATCTTTATAATAAGAGTATTATTGTTATCATTACTATTATCATTACCATCATTATCATCATTAATGTTGCTGTTGACATCATCATCATCATTTCTATGATTATCATCACCAATATCATAATATTTAGTATTACTAGTTTGATAATTACCACCGTGGCCATATCTACTGTCGATTCTGAAATTGTTGTAAAAAAAATACACAATGTTGAAAGATGAGACGGTAATTTCGAAATCCTCCTTAATATCATCTTCTGGATTATGGAGGAACAGGAGAAGGTATACAAGAGGGCAATGAGGAAAGAAAGAAAGAAAGAAAGAAAGAAAGAAGAAAAAAAACAGGCCAGGTGAACGGAAACTAAGGTATTTAAAGTCAGGTCGAACGGTGGGATGAGTAGTTGGCAGTAGGTAACGGCTTGAGAATGTGAGAAGCGAGGGGATTTTCAGCAGAGAAGATAAGCTGTAAGGCTTGGAATCGGTTACCCTGTTTGTAAAAGAGGATTCCGCATGTTTAGGTGTACATCAGTCGAAGGAAAGACATTGCTTGCTGCAGACTATTCCATCCAACGACCCGTGCCTCACTGAAGGTGTTGTTAGCGTGCTTCCTGATATAGTGTACTTGTACTAGGAAGCACGCTGGTCTTTCCAAAGCGCTTATCACAGGATTAACAAGGAGTGGCATAGGTGCCAAACCGAATCGGAGGGAGGACAGGTGTGGACCAGGTTGCGCCGGAGAGAAGGACAGACTAAGAAGTGACAGGCGAGGGGTCTCTCTAAGACAGCGTTTCCCAAACTGCGGTGCTGAAATCAATAGTAGGGGGTACTTCAGATGCCTTCATGTCGGTAAAATATGAGAAACTAGTTGTACATTAGCAACAACGAAATACCAATAATGTATGGATGATTGATTACCCGGGTTCTCTTATTAAATTTTCTTCAATAAAAAATATTGACAGGTGCTTTTAGTTCTGAGGACTCATCAAAATTAATGATCAAGCAGTGCACTTCAGTTTCCTTTATCTTCTAGTAATTAAATCTTAATCAGAGTCAATTAAGGTGTGCTGGATTCCCTGCGTCTCTGACTACAGGGAATGCTAGGGTCGAAAAAAGGTTGGGAAACGCTGCTCCAAGAGAAGAGTCGTGGTAAAAGGTACAAGGAGAAGTGTATGTGCATCGGTTTCCTCTTGAAAAGGATAAATGGTCAGCAGAGCGATGGGCGGATGGAGGGAGAGAGGGAGTTCAGCTATTTCAAGAAAACCGGGGAGGGAGTAAGATTAGGGGTCTCAAGAACGTAGAAGGACGAATGGAGATGGAAGAAAGAACTTTAGACTCGATATGTTTTTGAAGATGTTGGCTAAGACTAGACAGAGAGATGACCCAATAGCAACGAATAGTCTGCTAATAGAAGCGTCCTTCAGAGAGAGAGAGAGAAAAAAAAAAAAAAAAAAAAAAAAAGACGAGGAAGACGTCAGACATGGGTAGACAAGGGAAGGAATTTTCTCTGAAGGAAAACAAGGACGTTACAGAGCAGGAACTTTGATGAACAGGGAATTAGACACCCAGACTTATCATGGACATGAAAGAGAGGCCTTCGAACAGCGGCGAAAGTGAACGACAAGAGTAGTGAAGGCCTGAGCCAGATGGGAAACAAGAGGACGCATCGTGGAGATATGGGGGAGATGGGTCTTGGGTAACTCATACAAGTGAAGGAATCGGGGGCTGATAACCTTGAATCTTTGGAAAATGTTAACCGCAGGGTAACCCGACGCTAATTGCATGAGATGTGTTTGCAATGTTTCCTCCTGAGTTACTGGTCGGGGAAACATAGATGGAAGTGCCATTCAACAGATCCTGTTGGTCTATTTGCAGGAAAAAAGCACGGTCAAGGACCAACACCGAGTTGCCTCTGTCAGAGGGGATTATGCTGACACCATCCTTACGCAGACTTTGTTATTACTATGTAATCATTGCCATCATTATGCTTATTATCACCACAACCATCATCATGATGATTGTCATATAATCATCATCAGTAGTGCATATCGTTGTACGCCTCAATGATGTTTCGAGGTTTACAGATTTTAATTAAAGATAAGTAAATAAGTGGTTCAGAAACATATCTCCCTCATAGACATCGTGGCGTGACGTCAGTGACATCGATATCATGTAGGAATGTCTACGATGAAACAAGATGACGTCATCAAGAACTGCCTCCTTGTCTATTATTCTACAAATAAAAATCCTTACCACTATCGCCATCATTATGATTATCATTGTTATCATTAATAGTAGGAGCAACAACAGCTGTTGAAGAAGTGGAAGTAATAATAATAGTAATAGTAGTAGGAGTACGAGGATTCATTGACAATCGCATATTTAAAAATTATATTTATTTTTCATCATATATCATACTTTCTTATGGAATATTCTATAGAATGTAAACATGAATTCATGTTTTTTGTCAGACTTGCCAGATTTCATCTGTTTTCAGATTCAAAACAATTAGTAATCCAGAACTTATGCGTTACCTTTGTTTGAATATACTTATACGATATATATATATATATATATATATATATATATATATATATATATATATATATTATTACTTATGTGTGTGTGTGCGTTTGCGTGTACGTGTGCGTGTGCGTGTGCGTGTGCGTGCGTGCTTGTGTATAAATAAATATATTGATGTATATAAATAAATAGATGCATATATATATATATATATATATATATATATATATATATATATGTGTGTGTGTGTGTGTGTGTGTGTGTGTGTGTGTGTGTACAAACATACATATATATGTATATACATATATATATAATATATATATATATATATATATATATATGTATATTATGTATATATATTATATATATACATATATATACATACATATATACATATATATATATTATATATATTATATATATATATATATATATATATATATATATATATATGTGTGTGTATATATGGGGGGGGATGGTGTATATGAGTATCTTACTATACAATATATAGTTCTTGAGCCTATTATTTTCTCTCTCTATTATTGCTACATTGGAGTTTTCATCTACGATTTTTTCCTGTTACGAAAGTAATGATAAATTTCAGCATCAATAGACGAGAGCCACAGAACACAGAAGTAGCACAAGACAACCACTTAATACACTAAAATTCATTATTTGGAGTTGTAGCTTCAAATAATTAGAATAACCTTGATCCCAAAATCGTACTTCCTTTCTCTACTAGTCATGTCCACGTCAAAAGAACTAGCGTAGGGAACTTCATTCCGATAAGGGTGCTTTTGTGCAAGTGGCTGCACTGATCAGCTGGTAAGTTGGGTAATTGTTTAATACACCTGTAGTGGCTTCTAAAACCCTTTTCTCGGAATTCTAATGGGTGTGGCTTATTCATAGACATTAGAAACTAGGTGAAATCTGCGATGCAAGGAATGTAGTTTGAAGTCCAACCCAATCTCGCCTCTGCATCTTTGCTCCACGCTACGATACGGTAAAGGACAGTAATCCCCCACCTCATATGATATAATAGTAATGATATACAGGTTCTATAGATATGACGATCATCAGACACAGGGACGACTACAAGTTCTATACCGCCAGAGGATATGTCATAGAGATATGTTGGGTTCTGTCGAATAGCGCCGAAGACCGCACCGTTCGAGAAATTGGTGATTGACGTGTAGCAGTATCTTCTAGATATTGCCAGTACGGTATTGATTGGGCATCCTAGGAATTACATTTTGATTCATTTGGTGCATTGGGATTCCGGTGATATGTGTTGTACTTATGTTGAGTATACTATTGCAGGGTAGTCTCTTACGTTTTGTGAACAGGAAGGTCTTATTGGTGACTGACCAGGGAGGCATTACTAATTAATGTGTTATTTCCTTCAGACGTCAGAGATAAGATAATGATTCGGGTATATATTATGTGGAGTTGGTGCTTGTAAGACACGTGGCTCTTTCAGACTCAGAGGTTAGCACAAGCAATTTTATTTACTTAGTAAAGGTAGTAAGGTTATTGGTTTTATAGAGCATTTTTTCTGGGAATGTTAGGTATTTTTATGTGTTTTAATGTTTTGTATCTCACCACACAGCATGTGTATTTTGATATTTACATAAAAAAATCTGCCATAATGTACTTAAATTTAGCCTAACACTATGAACTTTGATTATTTTAAACTCTCTATTATTCTTAAAACATTTTTATATATCATGTCATCCTCTAGAAGAAGAGTGGATACATGACACTGGAAGGTTATAGATTATCAAAGAGAACATAGTAATCAGAAAACATAGTCACCAAAAATATCACTTGCAGCTTAGAAATATGTTGTATTTATATCTATCTATCTTTACATTTTATTTGTTTCTTCTTCTTGTTTATAAATTAGGATCCAGTGTGTCATGTATATTTTTTTTTTACATTGAAATTTTATATTTTCAGATAAACATGAAGACACAGAGGAAAGTGACTACAGTAATTGTGGGTGCAGGTAAAGATAATTACATTTACTTGTTATTTTATTTTGTGCTACTACTACTAGACTACTATTACTACTGCTAGGTCACTATGTCTACTACTAGGCTACTACTACCACTACTACTATGCTGTTTAGATTTTTCTAGTAATATAATATTTTCCTGGAAAATGGGAACTAATAATACTGTTTGATAATGGGGCATGATTTTAAAGATGTATGTAATGTATGATAGTCTTACTCATACACAGCATTGCTAATTTTGGAAATATGCCCCTTTGATTATAATAAGTTAATAGAATTATAATAGTAAAATAAAAGACAGATAACACTACAAAAGATATTATATTTGGTTTATTGATTTTGATTTTGCAATTTCTTCCATGCACTGTACTGCATCCAACTGTATAGCAATCCAGTTTATTATTATTTATTTCTAAAACTCAAGGAAACAGGGGGCAAAATTATGCCAGATATGGAGAGGATTTCCCTGACTTGCTCCAGATCGTGGCTGTAGCTGAACCACGTCAGAACAGAAGGGAACTGATGCAAAAGAAGTTTTCTGTGCCCCAAGAGAGGTAAGGAAACGATAAGATTTTCATTTACGCTCACCGTGATATTCAATTGATTTCTCTTTTCTCATATGTATTTTCTTTTTTTCTTTTTTATCTATTATTGTACTTGTTAGAAGAAAGGGAATTGTGAAAGGTATATATGGCTGAAATATACTTGACAACCATTTAAAAATAGATTATTGAATATCAGGTAGAGAAGCATTTTATGATTGATATGTCAAATAGTTTTTTTTTTTTATTATTATGATTTGGTACAGGTATGTTACTTCTGATCCTGTAGACTAGTGTTAATATGAACTTATATTCCTCTTTTTCTCCTTGTTTAAGATGTTACAAAGACTGGGAAGACCTGGTGAAGGAACCCAAGCTTGCTGACTGTGCAATTGTTGCAACACAAGATCAGGATCATCTTAAACCTTCTGTAGCACTTGCCAAATTGGGGTATGAATATCTGTCTCAGTATTTGTCTCTCTCACTCTCTCTTCTCTTCTCTCTCTTCTCTTCTCTCTCTTCTCTCTCTTCTCTCTCTTCTCTCTCTTCTCTCTCTTCTCTCTCTCTCTTCTCTCTCTTCTCTCTCTTCTCTCTCTTCTCTCTCTCTCTCTCTCTCTCTCTCTCTCTCTCTTTCTCTCTCTCTCTCTCTCTCTCTCTCTCTCTCTCTCTCTCTCTCTCTCTCTTCTCTCTTCTCTCTCTCTCCTCTCTCTCCTCTCTTCTCTCTCTCTCTCTCTCTCTCTCTCTCTCTCTCTCTCTCTCTCTCTCTCTCTCTCTCTCTCTCTCTCTCTCTCTCTCTCTCTCTCTCTCTCTCTCTCTCTCTCTCTCTCTCTCTCTCTCTCTCTCTCTCTCTCTCTCTCTCTCTCTCTCCTCTCTCTCTCCCTCTCCCTCTCCCTCTCCCTCTCCCTCTCCCTCTCCCTTTCCCTCTCTTTCTCCCTCTCCCTCTCTTTCTCCCTCTCCCTCTCCCACCTTTCCCTTTTTCTCCCTCTCCCTAACCCCCTCCCACTCTCTCACTTTTTTCATTAATTTTGTTCAAGGTTATTATATAACATGCCTGATATGTAGGAAGCCTGTGATAAATTGTAAACATTCATTTTTGGGAAAAATACTTGATCAAAAGAAATTTCATCAGCAGTTATTCATATATTTACTTATATAAATCCAAAAGAAGTAATGGATGTTATTAAATATTTGATATTTCTTTTTCTAGCTATCATATACTATTGGAGAAACCAATGGCTGTGACAGAGGAAGATTGCCGAGCTATCTATGAGGCTTGTCAAGAGGCTGGTGTGATGTTGGCTGTGTGTCATGTGCTCAGGTAATGTAAACTATGTATAGTTTTTATGTATGGATGTTTATTTGAATGTATGTGTATATGTTTGTGTGCATACGTACATATATTTATATTTATATGTATATAGATAGATAGATAGATAGAAAGTTGTAGAGATATGAATATTTATCCAAAAATAATAGGTTTTGAATCTCATATTTGTGGAAGGGAAATATATGCTTGTGTGTAGATAAATGTAATAGTGTCTTTTCAAGTATAAAGCAAAAAAGTATAAGGTTTAAATCACAATGATGATGAAGTTAATATATTTTAATGAAGTTAATATTGTTCCTTTGTTAAAGGTATCATCCACCAGCAAGGAAATTAAAAGAACTGATAGATTCAGGTTTGATAGGAGAAGTGGTCAACATTAATCACACAGAACCTGTGGGTTATTGGCACTTTGCGCACTCCTTTGTAAGAGGTCAGTACTCTGATGATGCCTAGCAAGTGGAAATCTGTTGGACATATTTTCATGTTTATAGTATGTTTTGGTGTATTGAATAAATATTCTGTTCAATAAGTTTTTCACTTCTGCTAAAAAAAATTTCTCTTCCATTATTTTGCTTGTGAATTAAGACACTTCGTTTAAGCATTTTTTGTTCTCATATTGGTAGAAGCCTTTAGTTGTAAGTTGTAACAAAAGCATTATATTTTTCTTTGTTAAAAATAGAAATGATATGAAATGTAATAGACCTTATGAATATTCTACAGGAAATTGGCATAATTCGAAAGACAGCACATTTTCCCTCTTAGCAAAATGTTGTCATGATGTTGACCTCATTGCATATTGGATGGGGAATAAGAAGTGCGTCAAGCTGTCATCATTTGGTTCTTTACACCATTTCAGGTGTGTTAGCTTTAATTTTGGGGGAAAGCTATATTCCAAGTCATTCCTTATTTGTTTTTCATCATAGATGAAAATAATAAGTTATTTCTTTGAAATTTCCAAATGTCTTCTCTGTCATTATTTGGTGTTAAACATATTTACTGTTGTTTCCACCATGTCATTGTGCTGTTGTTCTACAAAAAAAATATTTAGTCAAATACCACAGTTCTTTTGAGTGAAATTTCTCCAGTTTATATTTCAAACTTGCTTTCATCAGAAAGGAGAAAAAGCCAGCAGGTGGAGGTACAAGATGCCTTCAGTGTCCCATCGAAGAAAAGTGTCCATATTCGGCCAAGAAAATCTACCTGGACCCAGCACCAACCAAGCCGCGTTGGCCCATGAGTCCTGTCTGTGACATAGAGGATGGTCCTGGAGGCTATCTGGCCAACTTGACCAAGGCCATTGAAACAGGTTTGATAAATAATTGTGATATTTTGTGTGTTAAAAATAGGTAGAAATAAGGGCTAGCTACATGTTATGGAAGTTGCTAAAGTTATTTTAAAAATATATGGGCATTGAATGTGCCTATGAATTATAAGTCTGTATATGTTACTAATTTATGAGATGGAATTAGTTTAAAGTCTGATTTATACCAACAAGTATGATGCATTAAAATCATCTTATATGTTTTAAAGAAATGTTGTATCTTCTTTTTTTACACTAGATTTACCAATCTTGTGATTATTAAAAACATGCTTATCAGTTAATGTCACTATAGCAATAGCAAATGTATTGAGTGCGTTGGTAAAAATTAAATAGCAGGAAAAATAAGAAAAAATAAGTAACTTTTAATTAATGCTTATTCATGATATGTATAATTTCTATATAGATTTTTGTTTTACAAATATTTCATTGGTTTCAGGACCATATGGGAAATGCGTGTATGAAGTTGACAATGATGTTTGTGACAATCAGGTACTTTCCTGTTTTGTTCTTATTGTTGTTTATTGCTTTTTTGGTGTATAGATATACTCTAAAACTGAAAATGGTAATAGCTTTCATTTCATAAATTGCTTTGTGAAATGATGAATGTATTAATCAGCACTTAAATCCCCTCTCATAGGTGGTGAACTTCGAATTCAGTGATGGAGCAACGGCAACACTCACCATGATTGCCTTCACAGAACACCTGTGCTCAAGGAAGGCAATTGTATATGGAACACATGGACAGTTAACTTGGGATGAATCCAAAGGGCATTTTGTGGAACACTACGACTTCCTTTCACAAACTACGAGCATCCATAAGAGTGATGATGTAAGTTTAACTTTAGGTCTTATGAATAATGGTTAAAATCGTGACAGAAACAAAAGCAGGGATAGAAAATATAGAAAACTTCATGAATGGGTAGGAAAGATAATTGTAGTTAGGTAAAAATTGATTAAATTACTTACCAGAGATAAGAAGCATCACTTTCTGTTTGAAAGTAAGTATTGTTATCTTTTGTTGGACTAAGATTAACCCAATTAGGCCATTAAATCTACTAGATTGCACATACGCTACTGTGCTTGAATCTGTTAAGCATTTCAAGATTGTCATTATCATCATCAGAAAAGTTGATGAGTATAGACTTAAGAACCAAATAGGGATGTTAAGTTGATTAATTTTTTGAGCTGGAACATTCCATCATTGATTAAAGGTTTATATATAGATTATCAGTTATTTTATAATGGTGTCTTTCATGTTAGTAAATAGATTTCACACTTTCTATTGTTCAATTATTATATAGAACTAAGTGGGCATTGACAGACACGGCATAACATTTTGAAATGCTGTTCGCCACACAGATAGTGTTGTTCTAAATTATTAATTCTAGCCTTATATGTTGCATTTTAAGAATGAAAGCTCTACAAAAATGTATAGTAGAACTCATTGTCATAATCTGATGTTCATATACTCTACTGTATAAACAAAGTAAATATAATACACAACTTTCTTTTCAGCCTATTCCAATGAATTGGGGACATGGAGGTGCAGACTATTTTTTAATGAAAAGTTTTGTAAATGCAGTTGCAGCAGGAGACAAGGAATGTATTTTATCTGGTAAGTCCAAGACATCTCTATCCATTATGAATATAGCATGATTACAAATGTAGTAGGTGGTTTTATAAGATGATAGACTATAAATGTAAGGAAAAAATACAATGTATAATGTGCACCTTAAACAAAACTCAAAGGAAAACAGCGAGTACTTTGCACTTACCAAAGCAATATACCATGTTAGGAGGAAAACTAAAAGTTTAGTTTATTATAATTTACTCAGCTTTGGCCTCCCATATATTGCAGGTCCAAAAGTGTCTTTGGAAACCCATCTTCTAACGTTTGCAGCAGAGGAGTCTAGGCTTTCAGGTGCTGTTGTGAGGCCTAGTGAAGATCCGAGATGGTCAGTGAACTAGCTGCAAGTTGAAGAATTGTGCTTGCATGGTGAAGACAGATTAGAGTGCGAAACCAAATTGTGAAGGTTTTCTGCATACCATTATGTTTTTGTTTGTCAGTTTAGTGAGGGTAAACACGCAATGACGTTGGCTGCACAGGGTATTGGTTAAGAATAAAGGACATTTGAAATATGTTCATATGTTAATACATATGATGGTTACTAAATGTAGTTTTAGAAATCATTATTTTCTTAAAATTACTACTTTTTATTGATACACAATTATCACAAGCAGGAAATTCCATTATATTAAGAATATAAAGATACACAAGCAATCAAAATATCAAGCTGTTCAAGTTTTAAAATCCTCAGTTATTTGAAATTGGGAATATAAAACTATTTGAATTTCTGATAATGCCAATAGAAGAGATAGCTTCAACTTTTTCTTGATGATTTTTTATTTATCAATACTGAGAGAAGAGCTTCATT
>NW_028234412.1:9466647-9471647 GCF_977035675.1 Penaeus japonicus
CTTGTACAAAGAAATTTTGAAATGTTTTCCTATGCATTTTGGAATTATTTTAGTAATTATTTTCCTTGTTTACCCACTTTCTAAAAAAAATATTTAGGTTATGGTTAGGACTTTTAGTAATAGTTAAGTTTGTCAATCCGTTGGTGTTACGTCAATCAAATTTGTTATTGCACCTGTTTGTGTATTCTCACTGGAAACCTTTTTAAGAGAAACTCTAGCTTTCTTAAAGTTATATCTATTTATATTAGAAAGGTCACTGATGTAATATTAAGTGTACAAAATGATGAGGTTCTTTGAGTAGGCTTTCAATGCATTGGTTTAGACCTGATTAGGATTAACGTATTCTTACAGCTTGTTGGCATTTGCTTTGAAGTCCATGACACTTGGAAGAAGCGTGGACAGTTGAAGAAATGTGACGATGAAGAAGAAAAAAAGACCCTCACACTTCAACTCAAATATGAGGAGGTTGATCCAACTCCCGTGGATGTCTTCCATTATGCATTTAACTATGTTGGTGTTTTGACAGGTAATGTATCTGGTCTTTTCTGCTTTATATTTCCAACTCTTTAAAAGCAGACATGGAAAATTATTGAGAGAGAAAAAAAAATTGTTTAAAAATGTTGAGTTCTTCAGGCAAAATGTCCCCATGGGCTGATTTTTTTTCTTTTCTAACAGGTCCATACTACAAATACCGGGTATATTCTGACATGCTGAAGGGCACTGCAATTGATGGTGGTGTTGACTGTGTAAAATCTGTGCTGCAGAGAATAAGGGTTGTCCCATTGTATGCTGTGGCTTTCCTTTTGACTGCACACTTTTTCCCCCTGTCGGTATGTTTCAAGATAGTGACTATTTTCAAATTTAGGCCAGCAATTTTTAATTTCTCTTGAGTACAAAGTATATTGATATAGCATTTAGATCAAATTCATCTACAGTTGAGGGCTAGAGTTCATCTCTGATGTGTAGAAATGCTGCCAGAAAACTTAAAAAGAAATTATAAATATTACCTTTGTGATCTTCCATTTCAATTCTTCCCCCTTATCCTTCTCTCTTCACCCCCCTCCCCCCTTCTCTTATCCTTCTTGTCTATGTTTTTCTAAATGCCTTCTTTCTCCTCCTAAGTCTCCTCCTCCTCTTTCTTTTATTCCTGTATCTCCACTTTTGTCTCCCTCTTCACCTTTTTCCTATTCAGTGTATTCTATAGTCATTTCCTTAAGTTTAATCTACATCCCATTGCACTTGCAGTTTGCTGAAGGAAAAGAGATCTTCAGGGACTACAGTTTCATGTACCGCATTTGGTACATGACACCTGTCTTCTTCAACTTCAGAATGCGCATCTACTCAGGCTTTGTACTCTCGGAGTGCGTTTGTATCATGGCCGGGCTTGGGGCATACCCAGTTGTCTCAGAACCAAAGCCAGGTCGAGGGCCAAGCAAATATGAGGCACTAGAACCCAGGTTAGACTTGCCTATATTGCTCACATAGTCATCTTTCCTTTAGGAGTGCAGGTGTTGAATGATTGATAAATGATAAGTGGTGATAGATTTATCTGTCTTAGAAGCTGGATGGAATTTTTGTGTGATGATTAGATTCAAGAACTTTCATTGTATTGAGTTTTCTAATATTTGTAATTATTTCATAATTAGATGTAATCTTTAATTAACCCTATGACGACGGTGCGTCACACTCGTGTGACACAGCCAAACTCCCGATGCCGGGGCGTCATGCCAGTGTGATGATTACAATGCAATATTGCAATTGCCCGGCATAGAGGTCTTCGCGTAGCGAGTGCCCCGTCGAGAAAGGGTTAAGAATCAAATAGTCTGTAGATTTGTTGTATTGAGATAAAGATTAATAGATTATGAATCTAATGAGTAAATGAGTAGATTAAGAAAATGATTTATTGTATATGGAGTATATATTTTTTTATGTTTGAAAATATTTTGCATAAAGATCAGTTGATTATCCATACATTACATTTTTAAAATAAGCACTACTCATATCTGGGTGTTTGGTCATTCATTATGCAATGCATTTTCATAGCCTTCAGTGTAATAACCATTATATTTCTAATCGTATTACAGTGATGAGAAGGAGACAGTTCCAAAGGAGTATAACTTTGAAACTGTTCACAACATTGATGAGTTTGGAGCAGATTTCACCCCAACTGTAAGGGCAGGAATGCGCTGCTGGAACATGACCGTTCAGTATTGGCTGGCTACTAACGTTTACAAGCGGGTCACGATGGCACGACCAATCAAGTAAAGTGTTTCCTTTTTTCTTGTAAAGGGTATCTTGAATGTACCTTTTGGTTATTGCCTTTATCAGATGTACAAAACTCATTGGTATAACTCACTTGTTTTACCACTGATTAATTAGCTCTTCTTTTGATGGTACTTATGAGTTAGTAAAAGCCTTAGTCTTTAAGATATTTAAATCAGTGATAATGAACATTAGAAGTTAATGTTAAATATTGGAATCTGGCAGTACAATTAAAGGTATATTGTGAATAAATGTAACACTCATTGTTGTACTAAATGTGAGATCTTATGGAGCAGCCAGATTGTTCAATGAAAGGCTCATTTTTCATATTCTGGCTTTTGCTTTACTTTTGATTTGCTTGAAATTACATTCTCCTTCTATCTCTTTACTTAATCATGTAAATATAAAGTTATCACACTGTTAATGAATCTAGTCGTCTATAGACAGATGTTCATATTTATGTTTTCTTTTTGTGTGATTTGATAATAAAAAAGGGAGAAGAGAGTTGATGGTGTATGGTTAAGTAAATCCATATGTGATCTAGTGTTTGCAAAGTCAGCCTACAGTAATATTTTGCCTCTAATACTTGTAAAATAGTAATGGACCATAAAGCATGTTTAGTATTTGTGGCACCAGCTCAAGAAAGGTAGATATAAGTATCCACTCCAAATCTCTCAGCATTCTAAAAAAAAAAAAGTAAATGAAAGGAGGACTCTTCATGACTTCCAGAATACAAACTATCCTATACATGATATGAGGGATAGGAAACATGTTTGTTATAGTATTTGTCTCAACAGCCTGTTGAAAATGGTGGTGTGTTTTACCCCCAATTCTGAGACGCCTGTTTTCCTACAGAGAGGCCTTGACCATGTTTACATCTGCGTATTGGCATGGAGTTCACTCAGGCTATTATCTGTCTATGTTGACCGTGCCATTCATCCTAGCAGTGGAAGATTACTTTGACAAGCTCATCAGGAGGAAACTTGGAGAAACGGTGAGAAAATGTAGTTTTGTCGGTTGTCCTCTGTATAGAGAGTGAGTGAAGGATTGATGTGGTATGTGTGTTTGTTGGGTGTTATCTTCATTATAGATGATTATATGTTTCTTATTCTTTCATGATAGCACACAAATATGGAAAAATAAAGTTGCTTTTTTCCCCCCCCCCATAAAACAGCACTACTTCTATCACACAGAAAATAAAGAAAATATTGAGTTAATATGGATCATATAAATAGTCTCTAAACTCGATAAAACACAAAACAGCTCTAGTTTTACAATGAGTGACTGAAAGAGAGTGGGAAAAGTCAAAGTATATTGTGTGAATTTGCCTCGCTCTGAAATAAAACCCATCCTGGAGACTTGGCAAGCGAATCTATCCCCCGTCCGCAATGGGTTAATCTAATTTTCTACAATGTATATTTGTTTAGGATAAGAGTAACTAGAACCTAAAAGCAGGCTCAGAACACAGACTTACCCATGTTTTAACATTGCAGGGCCAGTATGTGTATGACTGGTTCGCTTGGTTTGTGAAGATGCAGAACTTTGCTTACATGGGCATGGCATTCCTCCTACTACGTGTGGACACCACCCTCCATTACTGGCACTCCATTGGCTATATCTATCATGGACTCCTGGTTTTTATGCACGGGATTGCGCAATATGTCAATCTCATTTTTAGCAAGGTGAGTTTGATTTTGTTACTCAAGATTTCTAAGTTAGTAAGATGATTGTATGAATCTGGTGGGAAGTTAGATTCGGGATTTGTTTCTTTCCATGCATTTAGTATATATATAGTAACAATTTCTTTATGATTAGCTATCTGTATTTAATAGTTTACTTCTTTTATTTCATATCTCTATATAGTTCTTTGCAAAAGTTATGTTTTGTATTAGTTTTTCTTTTTGTAAAATTACTAAGCTTCCTTTTCAAGGTCCATTCTCCCTTCTCATTATCTTTATCAAAATGAGGAGATAAGGTAACAGTTTTGTACATTGTCTTTGCATTATGGAGTCTTTTATTCCCAGGCTCAGCACAAACTCAAGAAAAGTGCAGCAACGGCCCACATTGACGATTACACCAAGGTTCGCTTTGTCAAGACCAAAGACGAAGGGAATCCTGGCAAAGAATCTGTTGACCCCAAAGCTGCAACAAAGGTCAATGGAGATGTAGTAGAGGATAAGAAGACGCAATAGGATGGTGGGTCCAAATTACAGGTACATTTGCCAGGTACTTGCAGAAACTTGGGATTCAAGTGAATATATTTATTGGATTTGTAGTTTTAATTTTGTGTCTTTATTTCTTAATTTTTGATTCTTTGCTCTCTGTTTTGTTTCTTAAAAAAAAAAGAAAGTTTTATTCTTTGCTTTAATATTATTTACTTGTACTTTATCTTTACCCTGATTGTTTTTTTAAAGAAAAGTTTTATAAGATTTAAAAACAAAAACAATTATTATATTTTAAACACAGGAAATTACACAAATATACAGAAGGCCTTTTATGCTTTACTGCCTTGATGAAGCAGTAAACAGAAAAGGCCTTTGGCATATTCATGTGTTTTCCTGTGTTGTCCTTTATTGTTTTGTTTTCAACATGTTCACATAAGTCCTTCACAGTGAGAGTGATAAAGTTCACTACTGTGTTTCTTATGAATTAGCATTATGAGCTACAGCACAATCTGGCCACCATTATTTAAGAAAAACCTTAAAAGATTCTATTTTTTTTCCATTACCACATACATG
>NW_028234412.1:9476647-9479147 GCF_977035675.1 Penaeus japonicus
TAAAATTATGGGGATGGCAACTTACTTCTTAGGTTCTTCCACAATGATGTTCATTATCTCCTCTATATAAAAAAAAAAAAACATTCAAAAACTTATGAGTTGAGTCTGAAGGCTCTAGGTTTATCCTCAAGCCAAGTGTCACCATCAAGCCAAATTTCCAAGGCACATTCTCCCTCTTGCACCATCAGAACCTAGGAGTAGCTGGTGAATTTTGGGCAATAAGGTGGCTAGCATACTCCAACAATGGCTCATCAGAATCTGTGCTACTGTTGTGCAGCTGTACATAGTCAATTTCGTCATCTGACGAAGCAACAGATGGGGGAATCTGGGTTTTCCGACTGTCTTTGCCGTGGCAGAGGGATGTAATTTTCAATCACATCAAAGTAAAAAAGAAGAAGTGCCTAGAAGTTCCTTTAATGGAATCCATGGCTGTAACAGTCACACACACATGCACATATGTACATGTATGCAGAGAGAGAGAGAGAGAGAGAGAGAGAGTGGGAGTGGGAATGCACACACTTATACACACACACACACACACAAATGCACACGCACACGCACACGCACACGCACACGCACACGCACACGCACACGCACACGCACACGCACACGCACACACACACGCACACACACACACACACGCACACACACACACACACACACGCACACACACACACGCACACACACACACACACACACTCACACGCACACACTCACACACACACACACACACACACACACACACACACACACACACACACACACACACACACACACACACACACACACACACACACACACACACACACACACACACACACACACACACACACACACACACACACACACACACACACACACACACACGTATATACTAACAGTCATATATAACAGAAATCAAGGTAATAAGGTTCTATGTCAATTAGTATTTGCGGTGACATTTGGAAGGACACATATGGTAAACCGGAAACGAGGTCCTAAATGATGTAGCATAGGAAAATATAAGGTAGTAGGGCGTTCCCTTGTTCCCTCGTTATCCCCAACCACCGCAGGATAACGTGCCTTCCACGTTGGGGTCACCCCGTAGCTTGTTATGATATCATGCCATCCGCGTTTACGACTGATGCCTGCCTTGACAACAAATCATGCCATCTGCGACCAATGGGTTAATTATCATGAATGTGATGTATTGTCTCAATGAAAATGGGTCTGCATTAACTCCTTCTGAAACAATGCACCAATATCACACAATATTATTTGTCTATTAACAAGTCCTAGACATGAATATCACAAGTTGATTTGGCCTTCAAGTATTAAAATATTGTCTTTGACATAGTGGTCATTATAGAGTTTTGAATTCTCTTGAAAAGAATTCTTAGTGGTGTTGGTATACCCTGTCCATGGCCAAAGTGTCTTTAGCTTATGCACATGGACTGTCTCTTCTACTGCTGTAAGATATCTGACATACAGGATCTTTTAGTTAAAAGTACTCGGTGATATCAAGGACACTCACCTAATTACAGAAACATGTGATAGGTCACAAACAAAAGTTAAACTGTGTGATGATTATGTACGTATTAAGTACCATGTAATACAAAAAAATCTTAATTTACACTGAAAAAAAACATGTACACCAAGACACATCAATTCAGTATTATCACACAATCTCTGTAGACTTATTTGTTAAATGTTTCCTGTACTTTTGAAGCTATGTTTCATATAAAAGGATCCTTTCAGTCAATAATTTTCCTTTGTCTAGCAAGCATTGCAATATTAGCATGTAATGAGGGACCATGTTGCTGTAGTTGCATTTAATTATCATGGTTTTTATAATGATAATGATAATAATAGTAATATTAATGATGATGATAGCATCAATGCATAGTATGTAAGACCAAGATGGTTTATGAGAAGATGCCATATAGTACCTGGCTGCTCTCAGGTATTAATGTACTGACATAAAATTTAATTTCAATAGGAACATTGCTTATGCTAATCTGTGCATGTATCTGATTTAATATATTGATAATGTACTGATAACAGTAATTTGTTATTTATTTTTTGTATAAATGGATTGCTTTCTGCATTTGCAACTGATTTATCTGCTTGAGAGATCCAATTGATATATTTATGAATAGGAAAGTACTACACTTTGTATTATGATTTTTTTGAGAATCTGGATTCTGATCATTGCTGCATAACCATTGAGCCTTGAGGAAATAATTGTTCCTGATATAACATTTTTAAGAAAATATGTAAATTATATGTACTATATTCAGACCTGGCTGTGAAATTGATGTAGAATTATGAATTGGAAAGATTTCTCATTACCATATGGATATCCTGAATTGGAATATATTATTGTCATGTTATTTATATCTATGTATGAGCAAAACAGTATTTTTTGGTTGCCTTGTAACATGATGTTGATATAAACCATATACTTTACTGTTTCTTGAATAACAGCTGCCATGTTTGTTGTATATATTATGTACCCTAG
>NW_028234412.1:9486647-9494147 GCF_977035675.1 Penaeus japonicus
AGGAACATTTTCATATATATACTGAATTCTAACTTGTGTCATGACATACATGACACAGGAGCTTTGGCCTGACAATGGGTGTATGTCGTATATAATGTTTGGAGATTTTGGTTCACTGTTTTTTTTTGTGCTATGATTAATGAATGAGATATGACAACTGCAGTTATAATTACTATAATATTAAGCAAAATGAGTTTCACCTAACATCCAAAACCTAGATGGTGTCACTTTCTTCTAACAGCAGCAGGAGAGAGAGCCTTGAATGGCACCCATCCATGTTTAAAGCAAGCGCTATCTATATAGAGTGATGACACACAGCAAGTTGCTAACTTCTTGCTCTAAAGTACTGCTGATGAAGGATGTGCAGGCAGAAGAGGAAAGGACTCAAACCATACCCCAGTATATACAATGTGTTGCTTTTGTTCTCCCATAAAACAATACTTTTATCACACTGAGCATATAGAAAATATGCCAATATGGACAATATACAATTTTAGTCAACTGCTGCATTGATATGATCTGACAAGTCTCTCAATAAAATGGCTCAAGTTTTACCTTAACCCACACAGGACGGGTGGTACAGCATGTGTACCGCGCATTCAAAAGCCCAGTGGCCGGGCGGCACAGTATTGTGCCAGCCATTCAATTGATTTAGGCCTAATAATTTGAACGCCCCGGCATTTGGACATTCAAGGCTAGAATTCCCCCGTCGGGGATGGGTTAAGTGACTAAAAGAAAGTGGGAAAAGTCTGTTTCATGAAGCTGCCCCTCTAAAATAAAACCCATCCTGAAGACTGGGCACGCAAATCCATTCCGTCCACAATGGGTTGAAGAAATCCACTTATTATATCAGGCAATTCCCTAAATGTGACTTGATTTCTGTATTAGTTAACATTCTCAAAGTACAACTTCTGCACAATACTGGGTTTTGTCAGGTGAAGGGACAAAAAAAAAAAAAAAAAAAAAAAAAAAAAAAAAAAAAAAAATCCAAAATACCTTTGGAAATATATGAACTTGGGTGTTGCAGCAGGTGTATGGATTGTCAATGTAATGGACTTGCAACAGGCCATTATAAGGAATTTTGGAATGATCTGATATTACTTTAGTAGTTAATTGGATAGGACATTATACTTATATTTGTTAGATTTGACAATCTTTGTGGACTTATCAATTTCCATGTTAAATTTTTGGTTCCAGTAGCCATTTTTTTAAAGCACATTTTAAACTAATTTGTGCCAGAATAATTGGTCAATCTCCAATAGACTCATTCTTGCAAGCATCACAAAAGCTGGCTTCTGCCAAAAGTTCGCTAATGAATTCTCTGGACTTACATTATAAAATCTGACATATTTGTTGGTACAAGTTTATTTCTTTAACTAAATATCTAGAAACTGAAAGCTTACTCAAACTTGTGCTATGGCACCTTTATTTTGAAAGCAATTCCGGGAGTCAATTTCAAATAATTTCTTTATGCACTTGATTTCCATTTGCAGTTTTTTCTTGTTGGGAATAGTCTAATTAATATCAGTCTGGACTCATCTTTGAAAGTGACTAGCCTTTTCAAGTCTACCATAAAATCAAAATTAAGTTAAAATTTCATGGTTCCAATTCCTGCTCTGTATGTTTACTCTGCTTATTGGCTCCTATGATGCATGTATATTTTAGCAAACTTTATAACAGCTTTTGATAGCAAGAGTGAGGATTACCATTTACACTATTGCTACATTTGGATAAAATAAAACAGGAAGACAAACACTCCTCCCTTTATTGGGCAATGGCTTAATCGTCAGCATCTTCATCATCATCATTATTGATCTGGAAGTACCGCAGCTCATAAGTGTCCTTTGCCAGAGGAGGAGTAACCACTCTCAGCCAGTCACGTAAACTGTTCTTTTGCAGGTACTTCTTGGTCAAGAACTTGAGGTACCTGTTTAGGGGGAAATGATATTAGTAACTCAAATTTGACACTTCTCAGCTTCTCATCCAAACAACAATCAGAAAAGTGGGTGATGAGTTTGTCCGCACTGCCACTGCCTAAGCAAAAATGATATAGTCATCATGTGAAAAATAAAAACCATCGCACACACTTTACAAATATACTTACTTCTTTGCGAACAGAATTTCTGAATGTAGTGTGATCTTGTGTTTGCTGCGCTCCAGTGAAATCTGGTTACAGAAGTTGTTCCTCTTGCCAGCTACCTTGATTTTATTCTGCAGGAACGTTTCCTGTAGACAAAAAAGTTTGGGTTAAGAGCTGGATATTGATGATAATTTGGATATTTATTTTTCATGAATCAGTAAAGTGGGTAGTGATTTCTTGTCAGCATTGCCACTGCCTTTGTCGCATAAGAACATCATGTTTAGAGAAATATATATATCAATTTTAAACTTTAACCTTTCCCATTGGGCTGCTATGACTTTACTATATAGAGCATTCAGATCTTCATATTCTAATACTTCACTATAAAAAAAAAGTTTCCAAATACTTACAAAATCAGCAATATTCATGATACCATCCTCCACAGGCTGCTTGCAGTCAATGCAGATTTTCATCTTGTTCTTCTTGCCAAGTACGATGTTCTTGCCCTTTGCCATCTTGCTGAGCACTTTCGGTCTTGGTTTCTTGCCTGTCAACGTCAGGGTCTTCTTTCCGCTAACCTTGGGCTTAGCTACGCGCTTGGCGGCGGTCTTAGCCTTTTCTTTCGCAGCTCCAGCCTCTTTCTTGGCAGCAGTGGATGGCTTGGCTTCAGTCTTAGGCTTAGGCTTAGCTTTGGTGGCAGCAGCCTTTCCATCCTTAGACTTAGCATCTGTCTTGGGCTTTCCAGCACCTGCTGGCTTGGCATCCTTTGCCTTGCCCTTTGCAGAAGCTGGCTTTCCTTCTGTCTTGGCAGCCTTAGCAGCCTTGGGTGCTGATTCAGCCTTACCTCCTTTGTCATCAGCTGGGCGTTTGACAGCCTTGGCCTTGGGCTTAGCCTCCGCCTTCGCCTTACCATCAGCCTTAGGTTTGGCTTCACCTTTAGCAGCCTTGGGCTTAGCCTCAGCCTTAGCAGCCTTGGCACCAGCTTTGGGCTTAGCCTCACCCTTAGCAGCAGCAGCCTTGGGCTTGGCATCACCCTTAGCAGCAGCCTTTGGCTTGGCATCACCCTTGGCAGCGGCGGCCTTGGGCTTGGCATCACCCTTGGCAGCGGCCTTAGGCTTGGCATCACCCTTGGCCTTACCCTCAGCCTTGGGCTTAGCGTCACCCTTGGCAGCGGCCTTAGGCTTGGCGTCACCCTTGGCCTTACCCTCAGCCTTGGGCTTAGCGTCACCCTTGGGCTTGGCATCAGCCTTTGCTGGCTTGGCCTTGGCAGCCTTGGGTGCAGCTGCATCCTTACCCTCAGCCTTTGCTGGCTTGGCCTTGGCCTTAGGAGCTGCATTCTCCTTACCCTCAGCCTTTGCAGCCTTGGGCTTGGCAGCACCACCCTCAGCCTTTGCTGGTTTGGGCTTGGCAGCCTTGGGAGCATCCTTGCCTTCAGCCTTTGCTGGCTTAGGCTTAGCAGCACCCTCAGTCTTTACAGGTTTGGTCTTGGCAGCATCCTTACCCTCTGCCTTTGCTGGCTTAGGCTTGGCAGCCTTGGGGGCTGCATCTGCCTTGGGCTTCTGTGCAGCAGCTGCTGCAGGCTTGGCAGCCTTTGCCTCTGCAGACTTGGCACCTTTGGCCTTCTTCTGGGGAGGCTTATCCTGTGGGTAAAGACAATTCAATGTAACTTTTGCAATAACTGAGTAAGTAATAACAGAGCATGGATAAAAATCAGTCAAGATGGGTGGTTTGGTCAGCATTGCCACTGCCTCTGCTCAATAAACACATCATTTCAATAACAATAGTACTTCATTAGAAAGTATACACTTTACAAAACCAAGTTAAAAACAAAAATTGTAACCAAATCTCCACAAACTCATAGTAAAGTTCAAAGGAATTTGGTACTATTAACTTGGCATCTTAAGAATTAAATGATTTTATTCTACATGCTTGAAACTTATTCCTGAATGGTAGTGTCAAGTGTATGCCATAAAACATTTATATTCTGACAAGTGTTTTAATCTTTTCATCTTCCCAGAAAGTGCTAGTGTGTGTGCATTTTCAGGAATGCCAAAAATAGTCCAATGGCAGATGCATCGTCTTGTAAACATTTACCAATCCTACTTCTATAGTATTTCAAAGCAATTATAAAATTCCTCCGTAATAAAATATAAACATTCACGACATGGATATTTCCCTCCAAAACACTACTAAGCACTTATGGTCATGGAAACGGAATTTGGTAGTCCTAGTCCTAGAAATATGGAAAGCTTCAAATCAATTGCTTTACAATATAAGCATGTATGATTTATCACACAAGAATCTTGTATCTATATCAAACTAGAATCAAACACTTAAAACTAATCAATCTAACAAGAAATGTGTTCTTTTTAACACCATTCCAATTTGGCAATATTTATACTTGTGCATGGTACATATTTGATAATTGAATGACTACCTTTACATCATTGAAATAAACAAATATTACTAAACAAATATTACTACTCCTAATGAACAATCCAAAAGAACACACAGGTTTATCACATTAAGGAAAGGTAGTTTAAACTTGTTAATTACTTCTCTCTCCCTCGTGTTTCCACCTACATGTGAAGGAACCAAGCCGAGTCACACGTTTATCAACACTTTTCGCAAATGCACAACTCCATTTCAAGATTTTCCGTTTTACAATCGTTTTACATTACACGCACACCGATTAGGTCGATAGATCGCACTACACTTTACCATTTAGAGCAGTTTTAGACAAATATTATGACACTCCTCGTTGCGCACAACGCCGAGCACATGTGTTCCAACACCTAATATAAACACCGGTATTTTTCGCCGATATCTCCTTTAAATCCAGATAAATACACTTGCACAATACTAATATCGACACTATGCAGCTGTATCTTTGTGTTTTCACACTGGAAACAGACCAAGGAGCTCGTTTTACTGTCGAAAGCGAGGAAAATCGCGAGCTTACCTCAGTCATCTCTCGATATTTGCTGGAAAAAGGAAGTCCACGCAGCCCGTGCGGGACTACTACAACGCCGCTCGCACGAGATCCACACGAAGAATTTTTCCGCTCGCCCCGGGAACGGTTTTTTTTTTGCTTTTTATTTTGTTAGGTCTTGTATGGTTGTATTATATGCTAAATTACATTTTTTATTATAAATGACTACATTTGGTGTATATGTATTTTTGTCGATATCGATAAATTGTGAGTCATCAAACCTATATTTCTCGGTTGCCAACGTCGATTTAATGACTGCGTCATGCGTTGCATATTTGTCTGGTTTGCTCTATGTATGATATATCTCGCGATCCTAAACTTCCCATTAGTTCATATATAGTATAAAATCATACATCGGGTAACGAAATCGACAAAAACGAATCCCCCAGAAGAGAAAAAGGAGTTGCCAATGAATAATTTAATCCTGAATCCGAACAAGTCCCCACATTCATCCATGATTAAAAATGATAAAAATGCATCTGGAACCAGTCACCCACCAGCCTTCCGGTCAAAGAATCTAATGAAATGAACCGCAGCGTTAAAAAGGAGCCGAAATACCCTTAGAAAGCCGAGTATTGACAATTCTGGCCGAGTGAAGGATTGAGAGTGCGCAGACGTCATCGAGAGAGACTTGCCATTGTTGTTTGGGTTTCCTTTAATTATCTCATTTTTTAAGGGAAATGTAAGTATATCTAAACAAATTATTGTCCTGGCCTATGTGAGAATTGTCGAGGGAGAGGTTGGTGGTAGATAGAAAGCACGAGAAAGCTAGACCGAGGTAGAAAAAGGTCGAAAATTGAGGGAGAGGAGAGTCGGGGTGTCTGGAGATCCATCGATCGAAGAACACGAAGAGGAAAGAAGTTGTCATTTTCTTCCTCATTTTCGTCTCTCTCTCGCTCTCTCGCTCGACCAGGAACATGTAAGCGACACCGAACTCTTGTCACATCGGGGTGTATCTGGTGCTTGGCTCTTTGGTGTTGAAAAGGGTGAATTTAGGGCGTAACGAGCGCGATATAAGGGCAGGAGGGGGCGTCTGTTAGAAGGTCTGTGAGGGTGGGGTTCTTTTGGGGTTCTTTTGGGGTTGTGTGTGACAGGGGCAGGCACCGTGCTTGGGGTTGGGCACAGCCTTTGCCGAACGAGGGAATTGATCTGGGCTTGTGATAGGACGAAGTGCTGTTCTATTTTTTGGGATTTGAGGGAATAGTGTCTTGATTAGGGTTGTGTGCCTAGAGCTTATGCTTCTGTGCTGCTTTGTAATTCCCTTTCATATTTCAGGTTGTATTTCAGGTTGCGACAGTGGTGGTTTTAGTTGCGGCGTTCTTCGTTCATATGCTTTGTTCGTATTGTGTGTCAATCGTTGAAGTGCGAATACTCAGATTCTGTATGGATTGGACGAAGATTCATCTCTTATTATTTACTTTGGCTGCTGTACAAGTGCGAGGAAGTGATCTTGTACGTTTTTTATCATAGATGCTATTTTAATTTTTTTTTTTTAGCTAAGTTGTGAATTATTTTTTGTTACATATATTTTCCTAAGTGATTGTAAGGATATCAAAATAAGAATATTTAAGTTTTATTTCTTCTTCTTGTCATTATTATTTTTAGTTTTATCCAATTTTCTTATGTATGGGTTTATAAGCCATGGGGGTGAGGTCTGTCATAGGTATTACAGTTAATTTTGTAGTCTTTTGCTCTAGGCTGCAATATATAGGCGTTGCATGAATTGACGTCTAGAAATTAAGAATGTGGAGAACGTCTGGATATTCACTTATCGCCGGTGAGCTTGACGTGTTCTAAGGGCTGGAATATTGATTCAAGATAGTATTGATTTTTACTTGTCTGAGAAGCTTTGCTAATAATATTATTACTATTATTGTTATATGTGATGTTATTATTGTTATCGGTATTATTTTGATTAATATCAAATCTGATTTTATTGTGTACTATTCCCAAGGGAATAGTTTTGTATGGATGTGTATATAGTATTTGAAGAAAGGATTTAAAAAAATAAGTATTTCTAATATATCTTTTCTTACTTTACTTTGGAAAGGGTTTCAATATCAGGAAAATTAGACTTGATATGTTTTATTTACTTTAATGGTTCAACTTTGTGAATAATAAAATATGCTTAATTCATAGTGCCAACAGGACAATTCAGTTTTGGTTGAAGGGCTAATACAAGTATAGGAGTGTTTGTAATGCTAAGTATGATTTTATAATATATTTAGCTAAAAGAGTTTTACACACATTTTTCCCTTTCAGATTTTTTCCCCAATAATGTGTAAGACAGCATATTTTCCTTTTTGGCCTGGAAAAGGTATATGTGTTGTCAGAAGTATAGCTAAATGGTGTGTTTGTTAGATTTAAATTAGAATATCTGCTAGAATGATCATGAGTCCTATAAGTTGGAGTGTTCTAGACATGAAAG
>NW_028234412.1:9504147-9506647 GCF_977035675.1 Penaeus japonicus
ACTATACTCGTTAGAAATACTTGCTTTAATTATTTTACAAATGATAATTGAGTATCATTTTAGATGTGTAGAATGAGTATTTAGTGGGCAAGGAATATGTAGGTATAAATGAATATAGATACCCTGAAGAATCTGATAATAAAAGAAATGAGAGGATTGAACGGTAACTAGGCCATGCATGGGTTTGGGAATGATATACTTCATGAAGACATTTTAAATTCACAACTACAGGCTTCCCTGAAGTGCGAAGAAGAAGGGGTATGCCATGCCATAGGATTAGGAAGGTTCAGAAGTGTCAGGTGATGTAGGAATCCCTAAAAGTGTACATAAAAGGGGCATGTTTGAGATAGATTTGTTTGCTGTTCCTTCAGGGAAGACAGACAGGGGAACAAAAACAAGCATGACTTATTTTTCTCTGCAGGTGATACTTCATGAAAAAATAAGATAATTTCTGAAGCACTTTTTTTTTTTTGATATATAGAGTTGGTTTTATCATAACTTTTACTTCCTCTTTTTTTTTTTTTTATAGATAACACAAAAAATAAGATGTGTACACAGTCAGCTATAGGATTTTGTTTGCTATGATTAGTTTTTAATGGCTGAGACGTTTGAAAAAGATGTGTATATAGATTTATTTTTTCTTCCCTTTTATCCTGTCAGCTTTTGCCTCCAAAGATTTTTTTAGGTATATCATGTGAAGAAATTAACTCCTTTTTTTTTTCATTTTTCCCTTACCCCATCAATGACACTTGCTGGACCATGGAACTAGGGAAGGAGGGTAGGTTGGATACTTGGACATGGATATGCGCTATACACGTACTTTAGAAATGGCGGATGTCACTTGTGATGAGACGGCAGTACATCACCCCTTCAAGAGCAATGCATATTTATTGAAATTAGCTCTTATTGCTTTGCTCTGTCTTGCCATGTAGCAGCATTTACACTATGTGCATAGTGTGTCCCATTTGATCTGTTGTCAGAAGACTTTCGTCAAGCGATGAGTCACAGCTGATTGCAGATGCTATACTTTTTGTATGCAACAGCTGAACAGTAAAAAGCACTTGAAATACTTTGCTTTACTTTGTAGGCTGTTTTCATGACAACTTGCCATATGATTAGTGAATATGATTTCAATACTTATTTACCATCTTTGATTTTATGTGATTTATCAGTTACTATGGATTTCTTCTGTTACCCTTGTTGGGGGGAGGCACCATGTGTAATATAGCTCATGCTGCACCTTATGCTTTATTTATGAAATAGAATTCATTTTCATTAGTATTAATATTTATAAATGTTATTATTATTATTATTATTATTATTATTATTATTATTATTATTATTATTATTATTATTGCTATTATTATTATTATTGTTTTTTGATTTCTTTATTTCTTTTCTTCTAGTTCTTTTTGTTTTTATTATTATTATCATTACTACTCCTACTATTATTATTATTATTATTATTATTATTATTATATTAGTTCTTACTATTATCATTATCATTAATATTATTATTATTATTATTATTATTATTATTATTATTATTACTATTACTATTACTATTATTGTTATTATAATTATTATAATTATTATTATTTATTATTTATTAATATTTTTGGAATGTTTTTATGATATCCTACAATAATTATGGCTTGATTATTTATAAGGAGAAATTGCTTGTAAAGTATAGTTGGCCATTAACCTGTTAATGCTGGATGATGAGATATCACGTGACATGATGGCAATATCACGTCATGGCTTTTTGTATGGCCAGCATACCAAGTGATTGTGTGCGCAGAGGGTGGCTGCGGCCAGAGGGGACAAATAGCCGGAAGCAATAGACCTCTGCACTTGAAATACCCCAGCGTTAAGAATGGGTGAAGCCACCCCCCCACCCCCCCATTATTACTGGGTTAAGGGATATATGGTGTGATAGTGGTACTAAGAAAACTGGGTTGGTTGCAGGTCTGCTGAAGGAGGTGCAGCAGCAGCGGGGGGAGCTGCTCCAGGGGGCGACCCTCCAACGGGGGAGAATGGCGAGATTGTGGGAGGACCCCGAGGACCCCAGCAGGTGGCAGCACAGAAACGACTTCAACAGACCCAGGCGCAAGTCGATGAGGTATGGTGGAAATTGGTACGGTTGGAAAGATAGAAAAAAAAAAAAAATCTAAAATTAAAATGAAGGCTGTTGTAGGATAAGGTAAGCCCCCTTGTTGGACTGTCAGTGGGGTGATGATGTTTAATGTTAGAGGAGTATTATTAGAATTAACTGCTTAAATGTTAGAAGGATGTGGCTATAACACAATGTTTAATTATGTCCAGAAAGCATGGGAACATTAGAATTGAATTTACCATTTGCCATCACATAGAGAAAGGAGATTGAAATTTCACTTGTTCAAGTATATAGACTTTGCAGTTTACTACAGACAGGAAAGAATACAACACATGAAAAAGTTTAAGTGAGAGAAGTATGTTTAGGATTTAGTTAGTTGGTTCT
>NW_028234412.1:9511647-9519147 GCF_977035675.1 Penaeus japonicus
GATGATGAATGAAAAGCATGAATTACCATGATCCTTTTCCTCAGGATTTATAACTAAAGCAGCTGTAAAGTTTGTCAGTGCTGAAAGTTGAAGTCTTTCCACAGCAGCTGAGATGATTTGGTAGCATTTGGTAGAATGATTGATGCATGTGACTAACAATTGTTATTTTCAGAAGGCTGTTTGTAAACGTCTGTCTTGTTTGAATTACCTTTTATTACTATATATTTAATCCGTCTCCAGCCATACACAAGCTTTGGCAAGGAATGTCTAAGTTGATAATCCTTGTGATGTTCAGAGTTATTTGTCCCTGTGGGATTCAATTCAGAAATATGTGGGATTCAAATTTGGCTCTGTAATTGACATGTTCTTTTCCTACTTCCTTTTCTCATTGTTTCTGTGTGGTGGATTTTTTATGGACTATAGGTTGTGGACATCATGCGGACAAACGTGGAAAAGGTCCTGGAAAGGGATCAGAAACTATCTGAGCTGGATGATCGTGCAGGTACCCTAAAACTGGGCATTGTTTACTCCTCGGCTTCTCTGCCCAGATGTGTTTCCTTTGTTATCAAAATGTACTCTTGAGGTTGTTTTGACAAGTAATATGCTCATCACTTTTATTCTTTGCTCTTAGAGTTGATAGATAGAGAAATGTGGCCATACAAATTTTACTGGCTAAATGTACTTGTCAACATAACTTCTTGGTAGAGGCATCTCAAGGTTGCCAAATGTAAGCTTCATATTAGCATATCACGATATTAACTGCTCGAAGGTTTAGCAGGTGGAAGTTGGAATTAGAATTGTATGAATTACATCAGGCAACTCTGAAATACTTAGCACAGTAGTGGAATTTAATTTGGCAAATGTTTTATTTTGTCCGTTGTGGTTCCACATTTAGATGTATTTTTGTTTAATCTGCTATTGGATGCTTTTAACATTATTCTTTACTGGGTCCTCGTATGTTTAATTTAGTTATTATTTATGTATAACACAGTACTCCCTCTTTCATTCCTTCCTTCAGGCTGTTGTGTTAATTGAGCAGCCATATATACACATTGATGTGTATATATGTGTATGTGTACACATATATCCTCTGTCCCTCAGAGAGCTGTAATTTTCTCTGTGTGTTTGTCCTCTCCTGAACACTGTTGTTTTGGCAAGTTTAGGTGGTGGACATGATGAGAACCAACGTGGAGAAGGTGCTTGAGAGAGATCAGAAACTCTCAGAGCTTGATGATCGCGCAGGTATAAAGGGCTTGCTCATGGCTAGATAATGCGAAATTGCTATGTAATCTAGATATCCTTTCTGGTTTGCAAGATATACACTACTTCACCTCATGCACATGGTCCGGTTAAACTTGATTTGTTACTGTCATGGCAAGATGTATCCCTGATTATCTTGCCTTAAAATTAATCCTGTTACACATTCAGTATTAAACAAACAGGGTCCTAATGTGACAGCAATTAGAGTCCTTTGAGAAATTTTTTTCCTTTTTAATGTCTGCTGTTCTAGGGGTCAGTGATATTGTTTCTTGCAGAATGACATAGTTTACCGGATTCCATTATGAGCGGCATTTTTTATAATTGTCACCTCAGATAACTTGAAGATTTTGAGGTTGTGATGATACTGAAATGTCGGAATATTACTGACAGTCCCACAAAGCTGATAGACATTTCCCTTGCCATATTGTTCTTAGCTTGATGTGAATCAGAGTAGGACCCAACCTGATTCTAGAGGGAATGATGCTGCACATCCCGTAGTGCATTGTGTGTCAGTGAAGATTCTAGATCTGCACACACTGTCTTGAATTTTTGCTACCTTCGATCTATTGGAATTCTTGATTTTGCAAATATATTGCATTTTCCTTTAAATTATAAGCAAGTGCTAGCATTATGGTAAGATAAGAACGATTGCTTTTACCAGGAAAAAAGAAGTTAAAAGTTAATAACTGATGTTACAATCAGGATAAAGTTCCAGGTGCATAGGTTAACAAGAAAAGAAATCATACAGATATTCAGAATTTTTTAGGTTGATGAAGGTGGTATATGTATTAGTCAAGTGCACAAGTATGAAACCTACCCCTTTGTATTTCTGTGTAGGTGTCAGTGTGTAATGCACATCTCACCTTCCTGCAGACAGACCTTGAGTGCTTTCATTGTTGTGCCGTATGCAGGGCATGCAACAGAAAGTCTTGAGTGGAAAAGATTGGCACTGCTCTCTTGCAAGCCTCCTCTTTCCAGCTAAGAAATTGATTTTTAAAAATTTCAGTTTCCTCTTGATTTATTATTTTCCTGTGAAAGTATTCTTATCATTTCATTTCTTCCAAAATTCTTCTGTCACCTTATATACACACTCAGTTTGTGGGAATGAGACAGTTGTTTTAATCTCTATCTAAATTAATTTGTAGATGTAGTACTAGAGGAATATTCAAGTTACTAATCAGGTCATGAGCAAATTAGGGGCATTTCTAAGGTAGTTTGGGAAACTTTACTATTTACTCTTCTTGTGTGACAATAGAAAAGTCATTCAAGTGATTTTCTTGCAAAGGTTGTTTCTTTAAATCTGTAAATTTAGTACCTACTCTCTGTAAAACTAAATTTTAACACATTGTAGTTAAGTTTTTGCTATTTGTAGTATTAACATATGCAGTGACCTGCTTTCATGTAACTCAGATAACCTTTAGTTGGTATAAGGTCATGGGTGGCAACATGAAGATGGTCCTTTAATGGAAGGGATCTAATAAAATGCATGAATAATATCCAAAAAAGGACTGTTGTTTTACCCACTGCAACTTTCTCTACTCTGGGAAGATGACTTGGTAATTTCCCTGAATGACACAATAGCTTGATGTGTCAAAGTTTAGGTACACTCTCTCTGAACTGTATTATTTTATTTGTAATTTTTCTCCTAATTTGCATGACTGTTTTAACTTGGCAATGCTTGCTTTTGTGTGGCATAAAGAATGAAAACAAACCATTGCCAAACTTGTGTGTATTAGTTGTGTTTTTTTAAATCTTTGATAAGAGTATCCTATTTTGGATATCATAAAGCCACAATAGAATTTGACTCAAAAAGCATATTTACAATTGAAATATTTGTGATATTGTTTTTGTAGATTTTAGTTCATGTGAAAGAATTATATGTAATGTTCTATATTTTTCAAATTGCCTGAAAAACCTCCTTGGAGAATTAGATGAAAGTATAAAATTCAGTGTTGTTTTTACTTGATATTAATCTTCATGGTGTACTACAGATGCCCTTCAGCAGGGAGCCTCACAGTTTGAGCAGCAGGCTGGAAAACTAAAGAGGAAAATGTGGTGGAAGAACATTAAGGTTTGTACCATTGTGTGTTCTGTTTACATTGTTTTTTTGTTTAATGTTGGAGGATTGATGGTCATGCTGTCAGTCATAAGATTTTCCACAATGTTGTCTTTTATGTTGAATTGTAAAGGAGAGGGAGCATTTAGTTTTTGATCAACATGTTACTAATTCAGCAAAATATCATGAAATATCTTTCATTTATTCTTTGTGGAAATGTTTCTCTATAAGCAAACATGTGGAGCATTATCAGTGACTTAGTGTTAGCATGACCGCTTTTCATTTATTCAAAACTTACGTCCAAAAGCATTGATTGAATTCATTTACTGTCTAAAAAAAAAGAAAAATTCTCATATACTTTCTGCTATAGGTATACAATGATTAAGATGTGCTATACATATGTCTCCTAACAGATGATGATCATTATGGGAGTCATCGGTCTTATTGTCCTCATCATCATTGTTGGTAAGTAATGGTGCTTGCGGGGGAAGGAAGTGCGTCTTGGGCCTGGCACTGTTTTCCTTGAGGGAGGGAAAAGTATAGAGGGATGGTAATTTACGTGTGTTTAGCATGTGTAAGATAGTGCTGAAGGGCATTAGGGTTAAATTCCTCTTAAAAGCTCTGATAAAAAAAGGACAAAAAAACAAAACAATGAAGAACACACAAGAAATGTTGTGATATTTACATGTATAATTTTTTTTTTCTTTCTTTCTTTCTGTTCTTTCAGTATTGTTCTGTCTATATAGTTTCACAGGTTACCCAAATGTTTATTTTTAGCATTATGTTACACAGCTATAGAAGTTCAAAAGGTTAATGTGTTTGTATGCAAGTAATTGAATGTCTGTTATTTATTTTTATAGACGAAAAAGAGAGATCACATTGGGTAAGTTATTTTATATTTAAATCTTTGATATTTGAGCAAGTCTTCTAAGGTGAATCTCAGAAAGGTCCATTATTTTGATGAGCAGATTGAATCTAAAAGAAGACCTTCAAGAGAGATTATTTTTATGTTCTCACACATCAGTGAGGTATCTCATTATTTCTTTAGGAAAGCTAGATGGAACTATTATTATGAAAAATACAGAAAAAGGGAATTTACTTACAGGGGTTAAATGGGGAAGGGTATGTGGTGGGCTAAGGACAGATCTTCAATAGTTAAATGATTTGGAATCATGTGGTTCAAGGGGGTAGTTAGGAAGCAGCTGCTTTGATGAAAATTTATGTTTTGCATTACATGTCTCCTCTTGGGTCATGAAATAATATTCAAGCTACTAATGATTATTTTTTTATTATAATTTTTTTTTTGTATGTTCTTGTAGTGATTGAGTTTGAGCCCCTTTGACCCAAGGTATCCTAACATTCAGCTTTGAACATTTACCCTGTGAGACTGATAACCTCCGTCCCAAACATGTGCAACTAACGCTTACTTGAGCTACTGACAAGCAGTGTTTGTAACAAGTTTGGTGTTGCTATGGTGGAACCCTCTCTCATTAACACAGGTGCAGAAAGTGTGTGTGCTGGGTGGCTTGGTTTCTGCACCTGGTTTCATTTGCCTTGTACTAATGACACTTCTTGATTGAGTTTTAGCAACTTCATCATGGCCTGAATGATATATCCTTGCAATAGCCCCCTCTCTTTCTCTCTCTCTCTCTCTCTCTCTCTCTCTCTCTCTCTCTCTCTCTCTCTCTCTCTCTCTCTCTCTCTCTCTCTCTCTCTCTCTCTCTCTCTCTCTCTCTCTCTCTCTCTCTCTTTTCCCCCTCTTTCTTCCTCCCTTTAACCCCCCTATCTCCCTCCCCTTTCCCCTCCCCTTCCCCCTCCCTATCATCCTCCCCTTCCCCCTCCCTATCATCCTCCCCTTCCTCCTCCCCCTCCCTATCATCCTCCCCATCTTCCCCCCATTCCCCCCCCACTCTCTCTCTCTCTTCCCTTTTCTTTCTTCAAGATGCTTTTATCCTGGTGAGTTACTTTACCAGTATTAAATGATGAAAGAGGGTTCTTGCTGTAGTTTCAGCTTCAATATGGTGTTGGTGTTTTATATTATTTTGGTTGTTTGGGGTTTTCCTAATTTAAATAAAATGTTATAATTTTGATGCCACAAGTTAACATGAAGTCTAACCCCAAATTTTTCTCTTATAGTTAACTTCATGTAAATCGTCGTGTATCAATGTCTTCTGTATGTGCGCTCTTGAAACAAAAAACAAGGTCAGGCTCTGATTGGTGGATGTACGGTGCTCTAGTGTGTGTATTAACGTGTGTGTACTAAACGTCTGTAATACCGTGTGTACTAATTGTTGCTCACACAGACACTCTCTCCTTCATGGAGTACCAGCAGATACCTTAACAAACCAATAAACTGTGACATACATATGCTCAGATTATGTAGTAGTACAGATATTAGTAAACACTTGCCAGTGGGAATGGATACACATCTAGCACAGTTGTTGGGTAAGTTTTTCTAGTGTTATCCATACCTAGCATTGCACTGTATCATTGCTCTCTGATAATGACACACATTCTGTTTCTTGCTCACTCACAGGCATTTAATTGGATTGTTAACTCCATGAAGGTGAGGGCTGGTGGCTCTGGTGAACTAATTGGTGTTGGTGTAGCTCTTGATGTAGTGGTTGGTTGGCAGTAGCAGCACTTGTGAAAGCTGCTGTTGATGGGTAACACTGGGTCCAAAGCCATTTTGTTTTTTTATAAGTATCATAAATTTTGTCTTTTGCACTTGTAATTAACCCTAAAAAAATATTAGTGATCCCTATTTTGTATTGATCCAAGTTTTTGGAATAGTTTATTGGCACCAATAACAACTTTATGATCACACACTGGAGAATGGGATGATAATTTATGTAGTTTAGAGTCCCTCAGTAGGTAGTTTGTCCCTGTGCCCAATGTAACCCATGAACTCGGCTCACTCCCAGGTGTCTGTTAGTGTAGGGCATTCACATATCATTGCTATATGTGACACATGCAGCAGTTCTGAGCCTTCTACAGAGAAACAATAAGGCTGTGATCCCCATTTCTGGAGGGGGCAATGAGTCTTGTTCACACTGTTTGGCTCACACTGACTGACTTCCTCATGCATGGGCAGTTACCGAGGAACCTCTTCAAACGATGGAGGGGGGAGGAGGGGCATCCTTCCTTTTCTTTTTTTTTCTTTTTCTTTTTCTTTTTTTTCCATATTTATTTTGACCAGTGATACTAACAAACCTTATTACCTTAGACTCGGGCCAGAGCTAGCAGTGTTGCTGGTCTTGCTGGGTATGTGCAGCGTCATGGGAGGGGCTCGATCACTTTCTCTCCAACACCACCATCGTCATGGAGTTATGTACCTGTCTCCCACCTGTCTCCCTTCTCGAAGTTGATTATATCTTTGAGAACTGATAAAATTCACACCACTTTTCCTTTCCTGCCTTCTTTTCGGTGCAAAGGGCCCTACCTTCCAAAGGGAAATGAAAACAAGACGGACAATGTAGCCATCAATAACGCTCAACCCAACCAAACAGCCAACATCATGAATAACGCCAATAACGCCCCTCACTCTTTGCAGTCAAGTTGGGCTTAGTCGAGGTGTAGTGAGTCACCTCTCTCCTCTCACCCACTGTGAGGTAACAGCTCTACGCTTCACGGGAATGGTCCAATGGGACGCAGTTTCACTCTATTTGTAAACATTTATACTTAAGGCAGAATGCAAAGGTGCCTCCGTTAGAGACACAGAATGCTGGAAACGAGGAACATACAGTCACCTCGCCATCACATGACACTAGGGGTAGCATCCATTTTTCGCGGAGGTTGCGTGGTTGCCTGGTTACCTCGGTTTTGGAGGAATGATTCATTTATACATGACCTAACTTTCCTGATATACAATTGTAGTTTTTGGCAGTGAGTATAACATACTCTGAATTAAATACTGTATATTAGCAGCTTTTCTCTCCATTTTGTTTGACAATTTAAGGAGAATATAACTTAGACAGCAATATACAATCAGGAAAGTAAGGTTGTAGGCCCTACATGAGAGACACTGGTGCCAGCTTACGGTTGTGCATGAAGCTTGAATGTGCCTGCTTGTTGTAGCCATCTGCTAGAATGGCTCCGTCCACTTGTCATGCTTTAATTCTGCACATGTTTTGCATTGCATTTTTCTGCACTTTGTCATGCCAGTTGTAAGCACATACAATTGT
>NW_028234412.1:9526647-9534147 GCF_977035675.1 Penaeus japonicus
AGTCGTTCCCCAAGCCCGGAGAACTCAGGGGTGGGTACGGTCCAGACCCTCCCGTGGTGAGCTGGGCTTGAACAATGTGTGTCTGTTGGCTAGGGTGAGTGTGTGGTGTTGCAGCCCTCTTAGGTTCTTGTTTAGGGTGTGTCCAGTGCCCTCAAACAACCAACCTTGGGGTTCTGTGTTTCCATATGAAAGTTGCCCTCTGTCTGTATTCCATATTTATTTAATCTGTAGTTATGATTTTTATTAATTTAGTGTTGTTAGTGTAAGTATTATTATGATTTTTTTTCAGTTTATTATGATTTTTCTTTTTGCCGAATGAGGGTTGTTCCAGATTTATGATTTGCATGTGCCTTAGTTTCCATTATGTCCAATACAAGCTGTCAGAATCATATAGTTAAGGCTAGAACAGTTATGTCAGCTTTCTCTCACTCTTGGCTTAACCTGTACAGTTTTAAATCTTGATGTTCTGGCAAGGTGTGTAAACAAGTAACTATGACTAGATATTTTCCTCCTTGTATAGTGTAGCATTCCTGCTCATGTTAATTGCCAGAGTTCCTTAATGTGTCAGTTGTTAATAATACTACAAATGTTGACACAGTCTACAGTCACTAGCATAAGATATATCACGTAAGATCACGTAAGACTTGCTTTAGTACTTAGGAAGTAGATGGTAGGAAGTGAAACTTTCAGTACTTGTACTAGTCAGCTTTCACCCACTGATCTCATAATGCATAGGACTTAAGACAGACAGCTTGTGTTGTACTTATCTTCGTCTAGTCTCTTGTGTCTGTGGAACCTTCTGTTAAATCTGAGTTGTTTTTATGTTTTGTTTTCTTTTTATTTTCATTCCTAGTTTGGGCCACGAGCAGCTCCGAGTGAAGATCAACAGCCACCGTACCAAGCCAAGGAGAACTTAATGCTGAAACCATGGAATGAATGTACAATATTAGGTTTTGGTTGATTGCCGCTATGTACATAATAGGGAGCCTCTATGTCAACCTTTGTATCAGTGTAGTGGTGGAAGTATCAGATAAGGATGTTCACTAAATGGCTAGTATGTTATCAGCAGATTCAATATTTCAAACTTAGATCAAGCAGTTAATCTTTTTAATATTTTCTGCATCATGAAGGTAGGAATATAGCGACAGTTTTGTCTCATAAAAAGCAGACGTACCTATTGTATTTCATTTTTCATTATGAATATCTCCCTAGTCATTTGGAACTGATATATAAATATATGAATATATATATATATACTTCATTTGATTAATTATCCTGATGCCTTTCTGTAATATTTTATATGTAAAGGGCATTTCCAGAATGTGCAGTGGTTATCATGTTATATGGCTTTGTCACCCCCCTGGAACAGCCCTTGGTGCATCATTCCTCAAGTTTGCGTGTACCAATTTTAATGTTTTCCACTCATTTGGCAAAGGGAAGATCTTCAGCTTCATTCACCAGAACCAAAGAGAGGAAGGACCAGTGGCCGGTGCCCCCCACGGCGCATGATTGGCCCAATCTTACTGACGCCGTTCCTTTGCGATGGTTGGAATACGTGCCTTCCGCAGTTGCTTGTAAATTGTTACAAGTCCACAGGTCCTTCCTCTTTGGTTAATTTATTTTTAGGTGCATAGACCAAATGTATCTTTACTTATTGATTAGGGGATTCAGACTTGGATAAAAGTGAATGTGGAATTGTATTATAATAACCTAAAGATGTTAAGAATTGTTAGAGATGTGTGAATAATAGGCTATATATAACCACATGTTTGAATCCAGAAGCCTAATGATTATAAACACTATTATAAATTCTTTAGAGTCCAACATATCTACTGCTCTGTAGCAATGTATCTAAAGGAATATCACTCTGTTAAACGTGAAATATAGTGTGTTTATGTCATTTCCTTTTTTTATTTTTACCTTCATTATTTTTGCCTAAAACCATGCTATGGAAATAATGACAATCATTTTAAGCTATTGTTTCTTAAAGTTAGGGAATCGGTTCCTGATAAACAGGATTATTCAGCATTAATGTAAAACACTAATTTTGCAACAATCCACAATTGGAACATTAGTAGATTTAATGGAATCTTAAGATTAAATTATAGTTTAATGTTATCAAATTTCTTCTACCACCTAATGACTATGATATTGAAGGGTGTTACAGAAGAGAGTTTGTCAACAAAAAATTCTAAAGTGCTGAATAGTCCTGCTTATTCTTATTTATTTTATTTAATGAAATAATTTGTCAGATAAAGTATATAAATAAAATCAAACCATTTATCCTAGAATTAGATGATATTTAGTAACTTATAGGCAGTAAAATCGCATTTTGTAGCTGATTTGATTTTCAAATATGGTAAGAACACGTACTGCCTGTCATCATTGATAAACTATTTTATACAAGACAATGATATTGTGAAGACAACCCTGGAGCTTCATGACAAGTTGAAGAAATATAATAGGGGAAATAAGGGTTAAGAGACCATGTAAAGGGGTAATCGGGATTGCATATCTTTCAGGTGCTCTTGAAAGCCGAGAGCAAAAGTTTACTTGCTAATTGGCCTTTTCTTCTGCATTTGCATCAAATTATTTCCAATATTCCACACCGAATTCTCATTACTGTTCAATAGTTTTTAATGAAAATATTTCTGGTGTGCAAAAGCAGTATGCATATTTAAGGTTGTGATTTTCCAAACACTGATTAGCCTTGAATTAGTTCATAGTTATGACATGGTATCGTGTACACTTTCACAGAGGTAACATGGTTTGGTGAGCAATGCTTGTATAATATAATTCAAAAATATATAATATTATACTATGTCTTAATGAGCAATAATGATGAATGAAATGCCCAAAGGTCTATCAATGTTATATGAAATTAGCATTCTGTAAACCAAAATAGTAGATAACTTAAGTTGATTTTCTCTCAAGTTGTTAAAAATGTGCTAAAACTAAGGTTATTATTTTGTAGTAACCGACACAATCATGCCAATTTGAATTTTTGGATAAAAGTTTTAAAAAATTTTAAGTTTAGGCAAATTATGTTGCAATATCAATAACATATATATAATGAGTTTTTGAAGCGTATTTCTTCAATGATTTTGGGTTGAAACAAATTTCCTCCCTTGAAGAAGTCTGTTATAAGTTTTCTCTCCTTGTTAACCCCTCTGTGGGAGCTCACATAATATTAAAAATGTATCAGGGAGGGCAGGATATGTAATCTTGCAGTTTACAGTTTCACAAGCATTTTTAATTGGCTGAGCTGGAAATTAGTCACCATTATTTGGCATCCCTTATCTCTTACCAGCCATTCCCACTTAGTGTTTAATTAATGTTTAGATTAATTTAAAATGTGCCCTTTGAATGATGTAATATGTAGCCTATCTGGGAGGGGATAGAATAGCTTCCATTCACTGTTTCAAAAAAACTTGTGCTGTTCTTTTCCCTTTCTGATTTCCATTTTTTTTAAATGATACAGTGAGACAGTAATCCATAAAGACTTATAGTCTGTGCCCCGATATAATGCTCTCCTTTTCTTTTTTTTGTTCCTGTAAGTTCAGAGTATCTTCAATTCTGTATTTCTTCAGAGTCAGTTGTTAGTCTTCTTTTTCCTTCATAACAGCTGCTTCTACTTTTTATTTGCTTTTTCACCAAGTGTCATGATTATCATGATAATATTTTTTTATTACTGTTTCCTATTTTCTTTCCTTAGTTTTTATCTTTCATGATTTGCTTGTCATTATTTTTCCTTCTCACATTCTTCCTCAACCTGAGAAATGCAACATACAGCTTTTGCTGTAGTCTAAGGCAATTTCAAAATATAGCATTTACTTAAGGGATTTCAGAATCTCATGTCAAAATTCCCCCATATGTATATCTTGTCTCATAACACAAAGTTGTACCTTTCATATTTTGTCATTTGAATCATGCCCTGAGGGAGGCCAGGTTCCTTAACTTTGTGGTTCTTGGGTTGCTTTATCATCTTTCTTCCGAGTCTTCCTCTCCCTATTTTTGTTATTTTTTTTCTTCACTGTGCTCTCTATCTCCATTTTTTTTTTACCCCTTTTACTATTTTTCCTTACTTTTTGCTGGCTTTCTCATTCATCTCCCTAAAAAAAGTTTTTTATTTCTGTTGCTCAGTTTCATTTCTTATTTTTTAACAGAGTTCCTTGTTCTTTTTAAAACTATTCCTTTAGACAATAACAGAGACACAGACAGGTTCAAGAGAGTGTGACTGATTGGCCAAGACCACAAGATATCTCAGCTGGAGAAGACAGGAAACCACATGGACAGAGCATCATGGACAGAGCGCCGTGGACAGAGTTGTAGACAGAACATCATGGACAGACGTCATGAACAGAGAGTCGTGGACAGAGCGTCACATATCACCAAAGTTTTTCAGTCACACTATCGGTTAGTATGCAACTGGGTATTACTATAATCGGATGCTCAAACATGTCATTAGAGTCAGTTAGATTCAGAATGGAACTAGTCTTTGTAATAATTTGAAGGTAATACAAAATTATAAAAAGATGATAATGGTAATGATATGGTTATTGTCATGATAATGATAAGAATGAAAATATTCTGTAAACCTTTTTTGATATTTGTTTACATTTACCATAACTTATGCTTTCTTCTTCACATTGAGTTATTAAAAAAAAAAAAAAATTGTTACAGAACAGAAATCAACTTTAATTTGTTTTAATGTTATAAGTGCATTGTCAAGAAAATTAGCAGATCAGTGTCATAATTAAAAATGTAGCTTTTTATTTGATAGATGTCTGTAACAACATTCTTGTTATTTTTTTATACACATTATACATATACATATGTATGGAATACTTCACTTTAATCTACCTTGAACTTGTTAAGTTCTCTAAGTAGACTTGATTTTATTTCTTTAAAAATAAAATATATATTATATTGCCAGTAAATATGGAACAACAAATTTTCCCTAGGGTCATACCAATATTTCTTTCATAGATTAAATTTATATATAGGTTAAATGCAGCAGATTTTACTGTAAATCTTAGTTAGTTGTTCTATTGATTCGTCCTACTGATTGTGATGAATTGTTGTTACTAATTGAAATATTTATAGTGCATCTATATCTACAGAATCGAGAAGACATCTAGCAGACATATTTGGAGCCGCTTCCTAGCTTGATTAAGATGAAGGGAAATATGTGCTTACGTCCAGTGATCTTATTTTCAAGAAGCCATCAAATACGCAGTTCCTTTTTATAATGTTTACTTATTGTTGGTCATTAGCTGTTATGTTAAGTTAAAGAGTATTTGGATGTAATGTGATGTGATGATTAGGTGGATGTCAATGCAGAATACTTGTTTCTATATGTATAAATACATATATAATAATACATACAAAATACATACTTCTTGGTTACATATTTGCTAAGGTATTTTTGCCTTCTTGTGAGCGGATAGGAATGTGAATAATACATGGTAATCTATGAAATTAACATCTTCGCTTAAAAAAAACATTTTCATACCCAATGTTCAGAAGTCATGAGAAATTTATCATATGGAATAAACTTATTGAAGAAATGGAATTATTTATTTAACCCCAATGAAATGGCTAGGTACTGTATACATTTTCATAGCATAGTACAAGATCAAACTATTTATTTTTTAAATTAATGGAGTATTAATGTAAGGTGGTTACATCAACATCAGATGTTAATTGTGATACTGGTATAGTTTTAAAGTGTAGTTAATGGAAAGGATTTTTTTCTCTATTTATTGTGAAGACATGTGAATATAAAAACAAATAAGATGAAGTTCAAATAGATGGTAATCTGCCTTATATTTGAAATGTTTGGATAGTTTATTATTTTAGCATTTTGTGAAGTAATACTGACTAGTTTCCACGTCATTAAGTATTACACTTTTTGATACTTTCTTTTTAATGGTATTTATAAAGGAAGTGAGATTACAAATGAATAAGGTATTGGAATTCAAGTAAGCAGATCTCTAATGATTTATGTAACTTTATTCGCCCTTTAATTATTTGAAATTAAAATGAAACCTTCGAAAGATTTCACATTATAAGGCTGCCCGGTTATCTGAAATGAGATGACAACTGAGACATAGAGACGTGATTAAAGGATTAATCTAAGGGCGTAACTCGTTTTCAAGCAATTAACAGCTTAGAGATTCCAATTCGTCAGGCATTGCCCTATCTACCTCGCAGAAAGTATGGTGATGGATATCTTGATGGGTCTTACAACAAATTATCATAATCCTAATGAAATATTGTCAGCAGTGTGATTCCCAGTTTCCTCTAACGCAAGATATGCCAATAGAATGTCTCGTGAAGCAATGTCAGTTATGCTGTGTGTGCGTGTGCATGTGTGTGAGTGTGAGTGAGTGAGTAAGTGAGTGAGTGAGTGAGTGTGTGTGTGTGTGTGTGTGTGTGTGTGTGTGTGTGTGTGTGTGTGTGTGTGTGTGTGTGTGTGTGTGTGTGTGTGTGTGTGTGTGTGTGTGTGTGTGTGTGTGTGTGTGTGTGTCTGTGTCTGTGAGTGTGTGCGCGCGCGCGCGCCACTGTGGTACCCTCTCCCCTAAAGAAAAGGAAAAACCTCCCCTATTCGCAAATTAACACTACTTTTAAACTCGTATCGTTGAAACGTTTCAAATTAAAGAGGGTGTGTCAATTTCCACAAGGGACTTAAATAAAGGACAGATGTCGCGTAATCGTTCAGTATATGGCTTTCTTAGGTATTATATCAGCTCTAGGATGTAATTTAGTTAATAATTAATTTTCTCTGGTGACTGCTATTCTTTGTTGAATATGCAGAATCTTTTCAATTATTGGTTACTCTCATCTCTATGTATTTATTATTTGTTTTTTGTCCTTTTATTATCCATTATAAAATGTGCGAAAACGATATTTCTCATATTCTATGATTAACCAAAAATTGCGTTTAAATAAATAGAAAACTTAATTAATCCTATTGCATAAAAATTGGTTACATTAATCAGTTAACACGAGGCAAACTGATGGACACAAACAATACAGTAAAGCAGATCATTTAAAGATAAAACATTTTATCTTCGATGCCAATCTGTTGACGCGGCAAATATTCAATATTCAATTAATTCTACCTTCGATGAGATAAATCGTGTATATTACAAACCCCATTAAATCAACCATATGATTCAATATTCATGAAAAGTATGTAGCACACTAATGCATAAGATTTACAATAGCTTAGCAATAGTAATGAATTACATTAGTTTGTCAGTTTTAGAGCTTGCCATTAGCAAAATTATATTTTTTTAAATATTTTCGTAATTACCGTAGAATATAGTATCTTCGAAATGGTTTCCTCCATGGGCGACTAGGACAACCAAGGCTAGATCATGTCTATAAAAATCCGGTAACGCTAACAATGAGGTTATAACTGATATTTTCATTTAAATGACTTTGAAGTATTGACAATTTATTTTCATTGCTACTTCAACGTCTTTGAAAATG
>NW_028234412.1:9546647-9549147 GCF_977035675.1 Penaeus japonicus
CCACATAAACATAGACACATACAATACATCCATCCATACATACATATACAAATATATATATGTATATATATATATATATATATATATATATATATATATATATATATATATATATATATATGTATGTATATGCACACACACACACACACACACACATATATATATATACATATATACATATCTATCTATCTATCTATTTCTCCATATTTATCCAAAAAAAAAAGACAGAATGATCACCTAATGGAAGCGAGAAGGGAAGCACAGTAATCAAGCTTTGGACAGACCTGGAATGTGAGCTCCTGTACGTGTTTTTCACTCTGCTTCAAGAGGTGGTGAGCTTTGACGCTAAGGAGAGCTTCATCGTCGACAGCTTCCTCCAGAGTTGTAACTCGAGACTCCAGCTCCTCCACACCTCTCTTGAGGAACTCTAATGAATTCATGCTGGAAAGAGAGAGAGAAAGAGACAAAGCGTGAGAGAGGGAGAGGTGAGAAACGGGGTAAATTCCGTTACGTAATGATGATTTGTGGCATTCAAGAAACTGCTCAGGGAATGCGGAATGGGGGGTGAGGGCGTTTTATTCTAAATATATATAGACATATATATATATATATATATATATATATATATATATATATATATATATATATATATAATCACGTACAAACGCGCACACACACACACACACACACACACAAACACACACACACAAACAAGCACAAACTCACACACTCACACGCACACACACACAAACACACACACACAAACAAGCACAAACTCACACACTCACACGCACACACATATAAACAGAATAAGTGTTGGAGAGAGAGAAAGTAAAATAATTTAAATTACGTGATTTTGAAATAACTGAATTAAAAAATGAGCGTAAATTGCAGATCAAACAAATGAGAAAAGTGTTTATGGATTTTATCATAAATGCAATTATGTTGATTTATAAGCAGAAAGGAGAGATAGAGAGAGAAAAAATGGTACTCACTGTAAAGCGAATAAACAAGAAGGGTTTGGATGCATTTCATTATAAATATTGATACAGGGATGCAAAGGCATTAATAATTTTATTGCTGTAATGAATAGTGTTATCTCAACAGCCATAAATGCGTGTTTCCTCTGTTCAATATCACTGTAGATCTTAATAATAATAATAATAATGATGATGATGCTAATAATAATATCAATAATATTGAATAACTGATGTAATTCAAAACACTTTCTTAATATTACCATTATAATCGGTATTATTACGATTATCATTATTACAATTATCCTCATCATTAGCATTTCCTCAATAATTGATACTACTGCTATCATCATTATCATTAGCAGCGTCTTCATGATTACTCATCATGATTATTCATTATCGGAAAGATACAACAAAAAATCACTACAAAAATCATTCTCTCTTTGCAGTCTCTTAGTAGAAGGAGAAATAGATGGCACTATATCATAGCATTGCAGAGCATCCTATTTTGATAAAAAGGATTCATACTTGATAAGGCCATGAAGTAGAATTTCGGTTAAGTGGAAATTGGTCGTATAATAATACTCTCATTAATGCCCGTATTTCAAAATAATAATGATATCAATAATGAAAATGATAATTATAGTGAATAGTAATGATAATGATACTAATACTAATAACAATAATAATAATAGCAAATATGATAACATCAATAATAACAACAACAACAACAGTAAAACCAACACTTATTATAGAAGAAAGTCAAAATATCATAATAAATGGAAGTCAAAACAAAAGAATTGGAACCTGTATGAGGAAGCGAAATGTAAACAAACCACCGAAGGGAAACTCGCGAGTATGCCAAATGCCCCTTCGCTTTATTGTTTCTTCAGGCCTAAGGCATAATCGGGTTTTCCCCTTCTCTTTCCTTCGTTTTTTTCTTATTTTTTATTTATTTATTTATTATTATTATTATTATTATTATTATTATTATCATTATTATTATACATATATATTTATTTATTATTATTATTTTTTTTTGGGGGGGATCCCCTTCTTTCCTTCGGTATTTTTTTTTTCATTTCGCTTCCTCATGTAGGTTCCAATTGTTTTGTTTTGACTTCCATTTATCATAAAGTTTCCGATATTTTGTGATACAACCACAAGTTATCACGTTTTTATATTGCCTTTTCACTTACTATTTTAATTGCTAAGTTGGAATATGGACCATAGTCGTATGGTTATAAAAGGGAAGAGGAAACACACAATCAAAATAAACTGAATTAAATAAGTTCATCGAGGATTCAACATATATACTAATTGCATCTTATCACCTTGTCTTTGCACGATCATGTCAGTGAAATTTCATCCCGATTTACTGTTTCTATCGTTTTTCATGATGTAGATACGAATATATTGAGATGTCAATATCCTCATATATGCACTTAAACATATTCACACTCAGTCGAATAACTGCACACTTCAGTTCATGTCAGAAAGAGCAAGCACTTGTCACTGTGGAG
>NW_028234412.1:9581647-9584147 GCF_977035675.1 Penaeus japonicus
CATTGCAGCCTCCCCGAATGACGTAAATTCATTTTGTCTTCTTATCTTTTTAGTAAGAGAAGAAGTTACACTAACAGACACACACACACACACACACACAAACATGTATATATATATATATATATATATATATATATATTATATATATATATATATATATATATATATATAAATGTATATATAATATATATATATATATATTATATATATATATATATCTATATATATATATATATATATATATATATATAATATATATATTATATAAATATATATATATATATAATATATATATATGTGTATGTTATGTATCTCTATATCTCTCTAATATATAATATATATATATTATATATATATATATATTATATATATATATATATATATATATATATATATATATATAAATGTATGTATGTGTGTGTGTGTTATACATATATCATATATATATATATATATATATATATATATATATATATATATATATATATATATATATATATATTTACACACACACACACACACATATAACACATATATAATATATATAATATATATATATATATATATAATATATATTATATATATATATATATATATATATATATATATATATATATATATATGTATACATATGTATATATATATATATACATCAATATACATATATATATATATATATATAATATATAAATATATATATATACATATATATATATACACACATTATATATATATATATATATATATATATATATATATATATATATATATATATATATATATATATATATATGAGAGAGAGAAAGAGAGAGAGAGAAATAGACAGAGAGAATAAGACAGACACGCATAGTCAGATATATAAAGACAGCGAGCTGCTTATTAATCTTTCGGGAACAGCTGTTACAGTGTTGGAATGCCAAACAGCGATGAATAATGAGCTTTTGAGCAATAAACGGCTTTAACGGGGATTGATATACATATACACTGCAAATTAACTGTATCTGCAAGTCTCAAACAACAATCCCAATGCAATACGTGAACAAATTCTTGGGGAAAGATGACATTGAACGAAGCCTTTTGTACTCCCGGATTATACTGTTGTTCATAAACATACGTATCGCAGATAACGAGCTTATGAGGCATTATATAATGTGACATTATTAGGAACATTCCAGTCTTAGGTGCTGACACTGCTGACACCTAAACTACTGTCATCGTAGTTATGACAGCTAACACTTGAACTACTAACATCGGAGGTGCTGACTCTGCTGACATAGGGACTACTGATATCGGCAAACGTGTCATAACTCATTACTGACATCAAAGCTATTGAAACTGCTGACCTCTAAACTGACGCTACTGACATCTCAACTACTGACACTGCTGACATCTCCATGACTGACCACGGAACTACTGACACTGCAGACATCTGAGCTACTAACACACCCAACACAAGAACCCCTGACATCGCACACATCAAAGACAATCGTAACAGGAGACAATAACACTGAAGTCAACAAACCTCCTGGCTATACAAGCAAGACGTGAACCCAAGGGAAAACGGGCACTAAACTTTGCACGAGAAATAAAGTAAAAACCTAAACTTGTGCCGCCAAATAACGAAGAAAGTTAAGAGAGAAGTCCTTCATAAAAGAGGACATATTAAAGATATTAGCCAGTTCGAATACGGAGTAGAAAATGTCACTTTCCATGTAATTTATCGCTTCTTTAGTCGTGAGTGTAAAATGTCCATCTATCTATATCTATTTGGACTATCTATATCTATTTGGACTATCTATATCTATTTGGACTATCTATATCTATTTGGACTATCTATATCTATTTGGACTATCTATATCTATCTGGACTATCTATATCTATTTGGACTTCCTATACTGTATACAATGTATCTATATATGTATCTGTTTATCTATATCTATCTAGGCTTTTCCAACGCTGCAAATTTGTTTTCACAAAACATATGATAATCTTACAAACGATTTAGTAATTGGCAATTTACTGTAGATTATCTAGGGTCTATAAGTCCTAAAAAGTTTTTTTCTCATTGCTCTTCATTTGCACAGATAAAACCTTGCAACGCCCCGTTATTTTTGTATCATTCTCATTCATACCTTGAGTTTATATTTGTCACAGTGAGGTCTCATAATTCTGCAATATTGTAATAAATTGAAAAAAAAAATTGAAAAAGAATATTGATAAAAAAAAAAACTTCCTCTTGTGGTTAATTGGCAATTCTTACCTCCCTTTCGACACGTATTGGCTAATCAATTTGATTTTCTTTTTATTGCAACAGGATGTCCAACAACAACAATTTACAAAGTGCAGAAACAGGTGATACTCTTTCCTTTTCCGTTGATATTATCTCAGTAATATATACTTTGTAATCCTATGTAACAGAAGAAATACTAAAATATAGGAAAATAATGACGAATATTGAGTGTTGAGGGCAAATGTTGATTATAAATGAGTGTTAATGATG
>NW_028234412.1:9594147-9596647 GCF_977035675.1 Penaeus japonicus
GAGGAACGAAAATAAATGAAACGACGCTAATCATTAAGCAAAGTATTTTTTTTTCCATGTATCTTCGGCTCAGTTCTTCACCTAAATTACCCATAAGCATCGTTTTTCTTTCATTACTTTCGTCGAGAGTTTTTAGTCTCTTGGTAAAAAAAAAAGAAAAAAAGAAAGAAAGAAAAAAAAAAACATGCACATATACATGCATACATCGCCAGATACATATTTACAGATTCATAAACAAAGACACCTATAAACAAACAGACAGACAGACAGAGAGACAGATAGGCAGACAGACAAAGATATACCTAGCTAAACCGAGCAGGATAGAGAGAAAAGAGAGTAAAAGCGAGGAAGAGAGAGAGAGAGAGAGAGGCACTGCCGACGGAGGCTGGGAGGAGCGAGAGCAAAATTTGTCTCCCTCGTGAGGCGCATCCAAGCAGAAAATAGAGGGTTGAACCGGGTCGAATTATCAAACTCTTGAATAATGACCTCGATGGCTGAAGGACCTTGAGGATTCTGGATTGCTTTTTGTTTGAAGATGTAGGTGTTGTATTTTGTATTTCTTTTTCCTTTTGTGGAAGTGCTTTGGAAATTGGGGTGTTTATATTTTGTTTTTGTTTGTTTTTGGTTTGTGGTTGGTATTGGCAAGGGTAGAAATGGGTATATTTTTTTTATGTTAAACGTAAAATTGGTTTGATGACTTATTAAGAATTGGTGGATAGGATAAACGTGAAGTTCAACTACTTACAAACGGGTTTGTTGTTTTGATTTCATGTTAACATAGATCTATCTTTGTGGGATGAATTTTTTTTGTGTAAGTTTTTATTACTACCCTATGCATTTATTCATTCATAGATTTTTAGGAAGTCATAATTTGTACATATAATTTCACTGATGCTTTTTGCACGATTTTCGTTATCTCTTAAAAAAAAAAAAAAAAAAAAAAAAATCACCATCAACTTATATAACTATAATTATTGTAAGGTGCCCAGATGCTGGATCTCGAGCTCTCCGTGAGAAGGCGCTCTCTCTGCTCTCCCGCTCTCTCTGCTCTCTCGCTGTGGGCGCCTGTGCCGGAGGACTGGGCGGGCGTTGCCTGATTTTTTATTATTACTATTTTCTTTCAAATGATTCGTCTTTGATCTTACTAGTTTCCCTCTTACCTGGAATTTTCTATGATTACTTTTATTCGGTACTAATTTTTCCCTTTTTAATTATTTTATAGATTCGTGAATCAATTTTTCTTTGATTTTATTTTACACATTAGGGGAAACGTTTTATACATTTAATTTTTGCTTCGTTTTATTAATTTCAGTTTTTTTTTTTATGTGTTTTGTTTTATAATTGTGCCTCCTTTTTATGTTGCCTTTTTACTCATATTTATATATTGTCATATTGCTAGGTAAGATCAGAGAGTCAACAAATGTATTTTACACAGTCCTCCGGAGTATTATTCATTTTTCATCTATTTTGAGGCGAGGAAGTGAACAACGGTGGATACGATCACGAAGTATTGAAGGGCCTAACGTGCTTTGCTTAAGAGCTGAACATTTTTATTAAGTAATTTAATCAGTTCTTTTTTTCATTGAACTTGGATGAAATCCTTTTATTTTACTTTTACCTTTTTATACTTTATTATTTTTTATATTTTATTATTATACTTTTATGTTTTCATTTGTTTCATTTCACCAGTCTTTTGTTTTATTTCTGACGTATTTAGATTTTATTTTGTAATTTGGTTTTATGTAAGCCTTCCGCAGTGGCGCCAGTCTTGCTGGTCTTGCCTTTGTATTTTATTGGCAAGCCTTCTGCCAGAATACTCCACTCTGGAGTTTCTTTTATTTTATTTTTTGTTTCCGGCAGATTTAATCATTTTAGGTGCATTCAGCACATTTGGTTTTAATGTATATTTCATATTAGTATTTTTCAACTAATTTTAGAATTTCATTTTATTAGGCTGAACATCGGAAAGAGATTATCACGCTGGAATCCACCCATGTAGTTGATTCAAACTCCACGCTACCACTTTCAGGGGTTTGAATTGACAAGGGTTAGCCAGGCCCTTAGCGCTTGTTTCCCTGGCCAGCATCAAGGGAGGGCAAAGGTTTTCGTATTTCGACTTGATGATCAGGGACAGGACCCCTGGGTTAATATGGACATTACGCTATATTATCAACATCACAAACGCTATGATAGAAAAGCCTCTAAATAGATCTAACATTAAGAAAATGTATATCAATTTCAATAAAAAACAACAACAAAAAAAACTGATAAACCTTGAAAAGAAAATTAAAGAGGAGTGAAACCAGTTTAAAATTTTGTGTTGGATTTTTTTGATATGATAAAAAAATGCAATGTTGTAAACTGTCTGTGGAAATATAAAAGAAAACGGAAATAAATTACATGTGAATAAATTATTTAAACGGGAATATGCAAAGTATGTCCGACCCATCCATGTATGATCATTGTTTTACTTAAAAGGTTATGTATCTTTTGTTTTATG
>NW_028234412.1:9631647-9633320 GCF_977035675.1 Penaeus japonicus
TATAATGAGAGAATATTGTGCGTATGTTGATTGATACTGTTGCTGTAGTGTAGTCAACGGTGTGCGTATGGTGATGTTGGAGAATGCTGTGTACAATAATGATGGAAAATATTTTGCGTATGGTGATGTAGAAGGCATTGTGCATATGGTGATGGTGGACAATATTGTGTGCATGGTGATGGTGGAAAGTTTTGTGCTTATGGTTATTGGAGAATATTGTTTTTATGGTGATGGAGATTATTGTGCATATGGTGAAGGTTAAAGGTACTGTGGCTCTAGTGTATTGACGGCGGAAGATTTAATGGATATGGTGACAGTGAAATATAATGTGGGTATGGTTACAGTGAGAGATAATATGGGTATGGTGATATGGAAAGATGTAGGCATGGTGATGGTGGAAAATATTGTGTATGGTAATGATTTAACATTTTGTGCGTGTGGTGATGATAGAAAATACTTTGATGGTAAAACATGTTGTGGGTATGGTAATGGTAGAAGATAGTGTCGTGATGGTCGGATATGGTGATTGCGTGATTGATGAAGCTTATAATAATAAAGATGATAGTAATTATGGTGATGATGGTGATACTAAAGATTATGATGGTACTGTTTATGATTACGATAGTGATTATGACGAAATTGATGGTGATTACGATTGGGATTATGGTCATTATACATCATCATTGATATAATAATGCATATATCATTTGATTGCACAGAGACCAGTTTCCTATCATCAGTGCGCTTCTCACTTGACTCTCCTTCCCTCTCCTTCCTTCCTTCCTTCCTTCCTTCCTTCCTTCTTTATCACAAAAAAAAAAAAAAAAAAAAAAAAAAAAAACACTCCGCACAAGTTACGATCCTTTCAAGATTTTCAACAACTTCAACCTTGAATTATCGAGAGAGAGAGAAAAAAAAACAAGAAATAAAATCAAAATGGCCAACACCTTTTAGCCTAAGGCGCTAAAAAGCCATTTAATGCTGAACGGAGGCTCGCAGAAAAAAGCAAAGGCTCAACACAGGACGCACATCTTTCTTCTGAAATTCGCTCGAGACAAATAAATTTTCTCGACGAATCAGCGAGAGAGAGAGAGAAAGTGAGAGAGAGGGAGGGAGAGAGAGAGAGAGAGAGAGAGAGAGAGAGAGAGGGAGAGAGAGAGGGAGAGAGAGAGAGAGAGAGAGAGAGAGAGGGAGAGAGAGAGAGAGAGAGAGAGAGAGAGAGAGAGAGAGAGAGAGAGAGAGAGAGAGAGAGAGAGAGAGAGAGAGAGGGAGAGAGAGAGAGAGAGAGAGAGAGAGAGAGAGAGAGAGAGAGAGAGGGAGAGAGAGGGAGAGAAATGGTTAGTCAGGCAGAGAAGGAAAGAGAAAGAGAGAGAAGGAGAGTTACCCAGGAAGAAAGAAAGCAAGGGAGAGAGAGGGAGAGTGAAAGACGAAGATGGTCGGCCAGGCAGGGTGAGAGGGAGGGAGACAAAGGGAGAGGGAGGGAGACAAAGGGAGAGGGAGGGGGACAAAGGGAGAGGGAGGGAGACAAAGGGAGAGGGAGGGAGGGAAAGAGAGGATGTTAAGCAGAAGGAGGGGATGGAGGGAGAGAAGGGAGAGATGGGGAGGGAGGGAGAGACAGAGGTCGACCAGGCAGAAGGAGAGGGAGGTGAATTGGGTAGGAGGGAGAGAGAGGG
>NW_028234412.1:9633420-9635920 GCF_977035675.1 Penaeus japonicus
ATGTTTCCTCCGTATTTTTTCACCCCTTTTTTTATACGATTCTGAAGTAGCTGTAAAAAAACAAAACTGTATCGGGCACTCATATATGTATTAGGAACTGATACTTGTACCAAGAATTAGTAAATGTTTTAGTTATTGATAAATTTATCAAACATTGGTAAATGTTTGATAAATGAATAAAAGCCATTAGATGTAATGCCAAAAATGACTCCGATTGAAATAACCAAACGTTATTGAGCTGGACCATTGACAAACACGCCGGCAGGAAAGTGTGCCACCAGTTATGTGTCCACGCTCCAGGATCTGTGCAATATTCTCTTTCTCTCCCCCCCCCCCTCTCTCTCTCTCTTTCTCACACACACACACACACACACACACACATTCCTCTCACTCTCTTTCCCTCTCTCTCTTTCTCTTTATCTATCTATCTATCTACCTATCTATCTATCTATCCATCTCTCTCTCTCTCTCTCTCACACACACACACACACTCTCTCTCTCTCTCACACTCTTTCTCTCTCTCTCTCTCTCTCCACTACTCCTCTATCTCCTTTCCACTCCTTTTTCTCCATTCTCGTCACTCACTCATCATCTCCCTCATCTCTTTCCCTCTTTATTTCCTTCATTCCCATATCCTCTCTTTCTCTCTTTCTCTATCTTTTTCTCATTCTCTCTCTCTCTCTCTCTCTCTATCTCTTTCTCATTCTCTCTCTCTCTCTCTCTTCCTCTCTCTCTCTCTTTTCTCTCTCTCCCTCTCGATCTATCTATCCCTCCTTTTTTGTCGCCCCTTTCAGCTTGTCTCTTGGTAAAGGATGAAAAAAGAGAGACAGAAAGTGCAGGTCACTTTAGATGTTATGTAAAGTCCGAGAGGAGACTGAAAGATGATTCATGCGTATGTGAATTATCATAGTGTGAAGTAATCCCCTGTCACCTCTGTTCTGACACTCACTACTCCTGTGATATCCCTATATTTTTTGTCATGTCACCATATCAATGTGTTGTTGTTGTTGTTTTTTCTTTGTCTTCTTTCTTTTAGGTTTTATTCTGGTACTCTTTCCTCCTTTTATTGGTGGGTTAATTCTTTGTGGTGTTTGAATATACATGCATATGATGTGTGTATGCGTGTGTGTGTGTGCTTGTGTTTGTGTGTGTTTGTGTATGTGTTTGTGCTTATGTGTGTGTGTGTGTGTGTGTGTTTGTGTGCGTGTGTGTGTGTGCGTGTGTGTATGTGTGTGTGTTTGTACGTATATATGTGCAAATTATGCCCACAATTATTTCTCCGGTATGAAATATGTTTTCCAACGATCATATATTCCAAACACAATATCAGGGCATATATTATGTACAGGAAAGTTGAAGCGAAGAAATGGAGTCAAGACATAAATCAAAACTGCTTTTACACAATGATTTACGAGCCGTTTGAGAGTGCAAGTGAACCCATGTGTCTCTCGGCGCTACAGCTCCAGGAATATACAAGGAGAAAAACAGTTATGAAGCGAACCGGAAATGGAGAGGCGGCTTATCCTCTTCCGGTTGCCTGCCGTTCTCGTCTCGATGCGCTTCCACACTCACACATGTTTATGTGTGAATGTGTTTATGTATGTGTGTATGTATATATATATATATATATATATATATATATATATATATATATATATATATATAAGCTCAATGTTAATAGTTGCCTAATGTGGACATTGGGCAAAGTGGTTTGGTTAGGGTAGGTTAGGTTAGGTTAGGTTAGGTAGGTTAGGTTAGGGTAGTTTAGGTTAGGTTAGGTTAGGTTAGGTAGGTTAGGGTAGGGTAGGGTAGGTTAGGTTAGGTTAGGTTAGGTTAGGTTAGAGGGTAGATACTTAGGTTTAGGTTAGGTAGGTAGTTAGGGTAGTTAGGTTAGATTAAGCTTAGGTTCAGGTAGGTTAGGTTAGTTAGGTTAGGCTAGGTGTACGTAGGTAGGTAGGCTTAGTTAGTGGTTTAGGTTAGGTTAGGTTAGGCACTATGCATAGCACATTAGGGTAGGTTAGGGCAGGTTAGGTTAGGATTAGGTAGACGTAGGTTAGGTTATGTTAGATTAGGTTAGGTCTAAGGTTTAGTTATAGTTAGGCACTAGATCTTAGAGTTCAGGTAGGTTAGGTTAGCTGGTAGATAGGTAGGTTAGGTTAGGGTAGGTTAGGTTAGGTTAGGTTGATAGGCTTAGGGTAAAGGTTAGGGTAGGTTTGGTTATAGGTAAGGATTAGGTAAGGTAGGTATGTTAGGTTGGTAGCGGTTAGGTTAGGTTAGGGTTTAGGTTTAGGTCCTAGGTAGTTAGGTTAGGCTAGGCTTAGTTTAGGTAGGGTTTAGGTTAGGTAGGTAGGCTAGGTTAGGCAAGGTTAGGTATAGGTTATTAGGTTACGGTACGGATTGCAGTCTAGGTTAAGGTACGTTCTAGGTTAGGTTCAATTAGGTCTCTTAGGTAGTAGGTTTGATGGTAGCTACGGTTAGGTTAGATTAGGTAGGGTGGTAG
>NW_028234412.1:9648420-9650920 GCF_977035675.1 Penaeus japonicus
TATATATATACATATACATATATATACATATAGATATAGATAGATAGATAGATAGATAGATATAAATATAGATATATAAATATTTACAGAGAAAGAGATGTGTGTGTGCTTGTGTGTGTGTGTTTGTGTGCTTGTGTGTGTGTGTGTGTGTTTGTGTGCTTGTGTGTGTGTGTGTGTGTTTGTGTGTGTGTGTGTGTGTGTGTGTGTGCTTGTGTGTGTGTATGTATTTATACAAGTATGCATACGCGCTGACATGTTTGTCCTGTCTATCTGCCACGTGCCCCTTTCAGTTCCATTCAGGCGAAATTATTTTCTCAGCCGCTCTCATATCTTGGTGTTCCCTCTCCCCTCCCACCTCTCGGAGCATTTAATTTCTTTCCTATCTTTATAAATATTCCTCTCCCTTCCCGCCCTCTGTTTACACAACTCAGCTGATGTTGTGATGAGTTTTTTCTCGATTTTTTTTGGGGGGTGGGGGGGGGCTTTCTCTGTTCAGTGGATTATCGTTTTTGTGTTTTTGCTTTCATTGGCTTGTGTATCTGTATATATCTGTGTTTATTATTCATTAAATTCACTAGCAGTCAAACAGAAAATAAAACTGCATTAGAAGTTTACATGAGATTACGAGTGTAAGATTGGGTAACTTGATTATTTGACTTATGATATATTTATCATAAAAGCGCAAGTATATTTAACAGATATATATATATATATATATATATATATATATATATATAGATATAGATATCATATGTATATATGCATTATATTAAAATTACCTAGATACTCACTGTCGGTATCATGGATAGCAGCTCGAAAAGTGACGATGATACCGACAGTGAGTATCTAGGTAATATTTATATTATATTTGCAACTATGATAGCAGAAGCAATAAACGAGTTCATAGTGAATGTTTTCTTTTTCATTCACAAAATTAAACACCTGTTCGAAATACTGGTCCGGGAAGTATTCACGTTCATGTAGCCCTATGAGGCGCACCCTGTGTATATCGCCTATGAGGAGTTCAAGGCGATGGCCCTGAAGGTGTTCTTATATGTTGCCAGTTTGTTGACGGCCGAGAATTTCCTGTAAGTCTGCCGAGCTGTCTTCCGGGCGGCCTTGTAGATCACCGAGAATTTCCTGTAAGTCTGCCGAGCTGTCTTCCGGGCGGCCTTGTAGATGCTCACGCCCTTCATGTAGATCTCGTCGGCGAACTATGGTGGCCACGTGCATACCGCGTGCGTGGGCCTTAGGGACAGAATCGAGTAGGCCCAGTGGGCTGGCTTGGATGCGGCCCAGTTGAAGGCCTATGATGCGGCCATGGGTGTGGCCTTGAAGGCCGCGTTTCAGATGATGCAGGAGGCTGACTTGGCGGAGGCTGTGAAGGCGGCCTTGGAGGCGGTCTAGTGCGACCGTGAGGCCTTTGAGGCGGCCTTTGGGGCGGCCTTGTAGGCCTGTTTTAAAGCAAACAAACACAGGGCCATGGAGGCGGCCATGAAGGTGGTCGTAAAGGCAGCCATGAATAAGGCCAAGACGATGGTGGCCAAGTAGGCGGTCTTGTAGGCCGTGTGGCAGAAGATGCAGGAGTCTGACTTGGCGGAGGCCGTGGATCGGTCTGTGAAGGCGGCCTTGGAGGCTGTCTAGTGCCACCGTGAGTCCTTTGAGGCGGCCTTGTAAGTCTGTTTTAAAGCAAACAAACACAGGGCCATGAAGGCGGTCATGAAGGTGGTCGTAAAGGCAGCCATGAATAAGGCCAAGACGAAGAATGCCAAGTAGGCTGTCATGAAGGCCGTGTGGCAGATGATGCAGGACTCTGACTTGGCGGAGGCCGTGGATCGGGCTGTGAAGGCGGCCTTGGAGGCGGTCTAGTGCGACCGTGAGGCCTTTGAGGCGGCCTTTGAGGCGGCCTTGTAGGCGGTCTAGTGCCACCGTGAGTCCTTTCAGGCGGCCTTGTAGGCCTGTTTTAAAGCAAACAAACACAGGGCCATGAAGGCGGCCATGAAGGTGGTCGTAAAGGCAGCCATGAATAAGGCCAAGACGAAGAATGCCAAATGGGACTCTGACTTGGCGGAGGCCGTGGATCGGGCTGTGAAGGCGGCCTTGGAGGCGGTCTAGTGCGACCGTGAGGCCTTTGTGGCGGCCTTTGAGGCGGCCTTGTAGGCGGTCTAGTGCGACCGTGAGGCCTTTGAGGCGGCCTTTGAGGTGTTCGTAAAGGCAGCCATGAATGAGGCCAAGACGATGAAGGCCAAGCTGGCGGCCTTGAAGGCAGCCTTAGGGATGTGCATGCTCTTGGCCGTGATGGCGGGCAAGAAGAAGGCCGAGGTGGCGGCCAGGCTACTCTGGAAGCTAAGACACCCCTTCTTCTATGCACCCATCGAACACCGCCAAGATGACTGATAAAATAAATAAAAAACTCAAATACCCGCGATTACGGTCGTGGATGTCAAGTATCTCAAATTGTATATATGACATACTTGACATCCACGACCGTAATCGTGGG
>NW_028234412.1:9665920-9668420 GCF_977035675.1 Penaeus japonicus
TATATATATATTATATATATTTATATATATATATAATATAGATATATATTATACATTCGTACGTATATAGTTATATAATTAGATATTTATATAATTTATATACTGATATAGATACATTAGATATATATTATATATTAGTTTTATATTTTTATTGAGAGTTATATAATATTATATTATCGGTATCTATTTCTATCTACTCTATATATATTTATTGTTAGGTATATGTATATATACTTATTGATAGTATATTATATATGGTTGATGTAATATATTTATATATATATATATTTTTATATATATATATATGTATATATATTATATAATATGAAACACACACACACTAACAACTCACACACACTCTCTCTCCAATTTTATATATATATATATATATATATATATATATATATAGTATATATTTATATATTATATCTATATACATATGTATATACATATATATATATATATTTATTTATTATAGTATATATATATATATACATATATTTATATGATATTTTTGTTTTCATTTTATGATATTTATATTTTTTTTTGTGTTAGGAGATGTTCAATTAGGAGATTGTTAGTTTTATAAAAATATTTTTAAAATTTTATATATATTTAATATATATATATATATACTACTACGACTCTCAAATATATATATATTATATATATATATATATCATATATTTATAGCTTTAATATATATATATAATACAATACTTTTATATATATATTATATATATTATATTTATATATTTTTTTATATGTATTATATATATATATATATATTTTCTATATATATGTATATATTACATATTATATATTCTATATATATTTATATATATATATATATTTATTATTATATATATGTATATGTTATACATATATATATATATATATATATAATATATATTACTTTATATATATATATTTTATATATGTTATATGTATAAGTATATATATTTTATAAAGATATATTATATATTATAATTATATTTATATATTATATAGTATATGTATGTATTAATACTTTTATATATTATATATTTATATATATATATTTATATATATAATATATAGTATATAATATACATACATTTATACTATAAATATATATAAATATATGTTATATATTATATATATATTATATATATTATTATTATATATACTTTATTAATATATATGTATGTATATACTTTTATATATTATATACATCTATTATATATTTATATAATATTATATTATATATATATTATATATATATATAATATATATATGTATATATATGTATGTATGTAATGTATGTGTGAATATGTCTATATATATATATATATATATATATATGATATATATTATATATATATATATATATTGATATTTCTTATATATATATATATATATATATATATTTGCATATATATATTTATATATTTTTGAATATTATATATATATATATATATATTGATTATATATAATATTTATATATATATATATATATATATATATTTTATATATATATATAATTTGATATATACATACATATAATTATATATATATAATATATATATATATATATATTTATATATATATTATATATATATGTATGTATGTATGTATATTATATTATATATATATATATATATAGATATATTTTATTATATATATATAATTATAATATATATATATAATATATATATAATATATATATTTATTAATATATATATTAAATATATAAACATATCTAAAATATCTTATCTAATTCTAATCTATTATCTATCTAATCTATATATCTACACACACACACAACACACAACCACATATATTTCTCTCTCTCCCTCTCTCTCTCTCTCTCTCTCTTTCTAATTTTATATATTATATATATATATATATTAATATATATACTATATTATATATATATATATATATATATTTTATATATATATATGAATACATATGTGTGTGTTTACGTTACATAACCTGCTTACATATATACGTAAACAAAAAAACACCAGCCAAGAACACTCGTTCCTTTTACGCAACTACCTCTTACTCCCATACTTTTCCCTCCCTCCAACCAACATCCCTATTCGTCTATCATCTCCCATTTTATTATCTTTCTTCTTCTTCCTCATCTCTTTGGTCTCTGCTTCTGACTCCTACCGAATGGATACGAGCAGTAACTCCCCCAAGCGCCAGGCGAGTTAATGGAATTTCATAAGCGATTCATCTTCAACGTTGGCCAAGTAATCTAAACTCTTGACGAGGAATTATAAGTGCAATCATCATCTTGAATATGTTGCCCTTGCTTGCTTGCGGTGGTTACTGATTCTGCATGTGTGCATGTGAGAGAGGGAGGGGAGGGGAGTGAGGGAGGGTGGGGAGGATGGGAGGGTGGGAGGAAGGGTGGATGGAAGGAGGGTGGGAGGGTGGGAAGGGTGGGAGGGAGGGTGGGAGGAAGGAGAGAGGGAGAGGGGTAGGGAGGGTGGGAAGGGAGGGAGGG
>NW_028234412.1:9690920-9695933 GCF_977035675.1 Penaeus japonicus
AGGTTTTGCACAATATAAACATTAGGCAAAATGTTGCCTAATGTTCACTACACACACACACACACACACATAGGTATGGATGTATTTATGTTTCCCTGTAAGTAAGTATGTACGTATATACGTATGTATATGCACATATATGCATGCATGCATGAATATATTTATGCATGTTTGTGTGTATGTATATGAACATGTATACATATATATATGTTTGTATATGTATTCATATATTCATGGACTTATGTATGAAAGTCTATGTGTATCCATCCATGTGTACAGGCACATTGATATCTGACTTTGCCTTTTTCATATTTGTTCATGTTTATCTGCAAGTTAGCTAAAGGCTCGTCGAGAGAACGTATCTCAGAGAGAAATGTTTCCCAGGGACGTTGCTTTGCCAAGATCAAAGTGACGTGTGATCTGAAGAGCCCGATGTCTTCTTACCAACGTCGAGGAAAATCGAGAAGAAGGAGCTCGAGGACAAACTTTGTTTTCTGGGTTGCAGAAGTCGCAAATGATTATCTACAGTCGGGTCTGTTTCTTATTCCTAGCCCTCTTTTTCTGTCTTGCATTCTCTCTCGCATTCTCTCTCTCTCTCTCTCTTTCTTTCTTTGCCTTTCTCTTTCTCTCTTTCTCTCTCTCTCTCTCTCTCTCTCTCTCTCTCTCTCTCTCTCTCTCTCTCTCTCTCTCTCTCTCTCTCTCTCTCTCTCTCAATCTTTCTCTTTTTTCTGAAGTTGCCTTTCTTTATTCCAAGACTAATATTTCGAAATAATCTTAATCCTGTTTATATATCAAAGTAATATCATATGCATATATCTTTTAAAATCTCATTTTGAAAGTCCACAAAGTGCGCCAAAAACGCCAGACGTTTTGTTCATGAAAACAATAATCCTGAAACAGAAAGCAAAAGGGGGAATAGGCAACAGGCTTAAGGTAAGCTGAAGTGAAGAGCTGAAAAGTTTCGCAAGTTAAACTCTACGGGATTTGCTCTCCTGTTGATAGAAGAACTCGAGAAGTGGGCTATACAGAGAAACGGTTTCAAGGGGAGTCTTGTTTGAAATTTTCTGAAAGGGAGTCAGTAGATGAACCATTCATTAGAGAGACCAGTTGGGGAATGAAAAAAAGAGATAAATGCGTAGTCAGGTTTGTATATGTCTGGGTGAATAAGGGAGTGAAAAAATAAGGGACTACTTGATTTGATAGAATAAATGTGTAGACATAACACACACACACGCACACACATACACTCTCTCACGCACACACACATTCACACACACACACACACACACACACACACACACACACACACACACACACACACACACACACGCACACACACACATATGTATATATATATATATATATATATATATATATATATATATATATATTTATATATATACATACACATGTGTGTGTGTGTTAGTTTGCGTGTTTGTATATATAATATATATATATATATATATATATATATAATATATATATATATATATATTATATTAGAATATTTTGAGTATATATATATATATAGATATATATAGTATAAATAAATATATATATAAAAATTTAAAAATATTGTTAATATAATATATATGTGTGTAATATATATATATATATATATATATATATATGACTATATATATATATATATATATATATGATATATATATATATACCATATATATATAAATATAAATATATATGTATATATAATATGTATATATATATATATATATATATATAATATATATATATATATATATATATATATATATATATAAATTTACATAAACTCTAAATTCATTTAAGACCTCCGGCTTCACCCTAAATCCCAACCTCCCTTATTACTTATCCTAAACTCCACCCCTTCACTCTAAACCCCGCCCATTCACTCTAAGCCCCGCCCACCGCACCCTTTCTTCAGCGGTATCCTCTCCCATCGCATCCTCATCACCATCCTATTACTAATAATTCCCTCGTAATTCCCATAAATATCCCATATAATTGGATTTCATGCCTCGCTTTCCTCTCCATAATTCCCCCCCCCCCTCCACCCGCCATTTGCAACATTCTAAGATGCTTTGGAAACCGCAGTCCCTAGCATTCTCTTCATTTGCAACATTTGGGACAGTGAATACGTTGCACGTTGTTCGCTTTAGGTTGAAGGTTATAGTATGCTTCATGCAATTAGATGTTGTGATCTTGCTAGACAACGTTGTTTGAAGTTCCTTTGTTGCAAATGTAAAGGGAAGTTAGGATGTCTATTTGCTTACTTCATGAAAAAAAGGTAAGATGGAGTAGAGGAATAATCGCTGTATAGGTATTAGAATCTGTTGACTGGTGATTGGTAGTTGATTGTTATAGTTCATAGAATAGGATGATTGTACATTGATTGAGAGGATGGATTAGAAAACGTGTTGGTACTATTTGCAATGCGTAACGGACGTTCAATAATGTCGTGGGGGTTATTCATGAAACCAAACGGGGTTGGGAAAAATAAATAAGTAAAGAAAAATAAAGAATAAAATAAAAATAAGAAATCTGATTTAGAATATGAACATTTTTATCATTATATATCTTTTTACAGTGATGGGAAAAGAAAGAAGTGAAGAAAACACCTGCTTTGGTATATAAAACTTCAACCTAATATATTTGACGAATACCGTTATACAAGATGGACCTTCCAACACCCCTTCCCCCACCAAAAAAAAAAAAAAAAAAAAAAAAAAAAGAATAATCTGGCTAAAGTAACCCAGGATCAGTTCCTATTAAACCACCACTTTTTCAGCCACGAGGTTTCATCCATGGAAACCCTTGATTAAATCTAATAATTGAGTTCACGAGGGAATTTCAACCTCTAATAACCCTGGGGAAATTATCATATTTGAGACATTCCTCAAGTCATGGTTCATATTTTCGAAAATCATTTGAATACGAAATAACTTTTTTTTTTTTCTTCCAAAAAACAAACTATTTGTAGCCGTAATATATCATGCTTCTTATCTGTTTGTATCTGAATACATCTATGATTCTCTAATTCCTTTTTTATGATCAAAAGCTGACTGATGGGGTGCGAGCTCCCCCTTATTTAATTTTTGTAATTCATCATAATAAGAGTACCAACTACCAGTATCTTTCCGGCGCGGTTGTTTTTGTAATGGAGGGGGGTGGGTGGGGGGGATGTAATTGTTTTAGTTCCTATTTGTCTTAAATGTAAAGAACGCATTTCCCAAAATATGGAAAGTTGTTCTTGAATTTTTGTAATATGTTAAGGCAGTCGGTTTTTGTACTTGGTTTTTGTTGACGAAACAGGTGAATGATTCAATCGACCAAAGAAAAAAGGTTGAAATAGTAAAAAATAAGAACAAGAAGAAAAAGAAGGAAAAGAGGAGGAGAAGAAAGGGAGAATAAGAATAAGAATAATAAGAAGGAGAGAGAGAAAGAGAGAAAGAGAGAAAGAAAATTAGAAAAAAAAAATAGACATTCGGAAGTGATGATAAAAATCAATAAATAGACGAGATAAATGAACAGATAAATATACAAATGAAAATAGATAAAAAGAAAACCGCCACGACCAATAAGAGAGAGAGAGAGAGAGAGATAGAGATAGATAGATAGATAGATAGATAGATAGAGAGAGAGAGAGAGAGAGAGATGGATAGAGAGAGAAAAAAAAAAAAGATGAGAGAGACAGAAAAAGAAAGAAAGAGAAAGAAAGAAAGATAAAGAAAAAAAAGAAAGAAAAGAAAAGAAAAAAAAAACGACAAGGACCAACAGAAACAAGAGGAGCGAAGAGAAGAGAGAGAAAGCACAGAGAGAGTAAGAAAATCCCCCTTTTTTTCCAAATCATTTTGAGAGAAACTCCTAAAGTTTGGTAAAGACCATCAAAGTCCTCAAGTTGGGCAAAGGAACCGCATTGCTGATCGTGGTTTTGATGAGGTGATTTGCATAACCAGTGAGATGTTCTGGAGTGAGTCTCGGAGGCGGGGCTGTGGAGAGAGAGAGGGGGTGGAGGGGGGGGGGAGGGAGGGGGGGAGGGGAGGGAGGGGGAGGGAGGGGGAGGAAATGGAGGGGAGGGAGGAAGAGGTGGAGGGAGCGGGAGGGGGAGGGGAAGGGAGGGGGAGGGAGGGGGAGGAAATGGAGGGGAGGGAGGTGGAGGAGGGAATGGAGGGGGAGGGAGGGAGGGGGAGGGGGAGGGAGGGGGAGGGAGGGGGAGGAAATAGAGGGGGAGGGAGGGGAGGGAGGGAGGAAGAGAGAGAGAGAGAGAGAGAGAGAGAGAGAGAGAGAGAGAGAGAGAGAGAGAGAGAGAGAGAGAGAGAGAGAGAGAGAAATATAAACACACACACATAGAAAGACACACACACACACACACACACACACACACACACACACACACACACACACACACACACACACACACACACACACACACACAGAGAGAGAGAGAGAGAGAGAGAGAGAGAGAGAGAGAGAGAGAGAGAAAACGAAGTTGAAAATCTTTTATGCTAGTTCATTTAGTTCATGTAGATAATTTATCTCCCACTCATGATGCCCGCTACAACTCGCATAAGGTAAATGGTTCCGAAATTGTACATTAAAAGGCAAAAGTACTTGTCGCATCTAATTTGCAATAGGGACACTATTTCGATTTTTTTTTTACAAATTGATTTCCCTTTTTTTCTAAAAGGGAAGAGATAGAGAAAGATAGAGAGAAAAAAAACTTCTGAACATTTACATATTTGGAAGAATTCAGAACCTTTGGGACATTTTGGAAAATATCTTTTACAAGAAATACCTACGATTCAGGACGACAATTTCTCCCATTTCTCTCCGAAATCCTTGTAATTTTGAAATATTTAGATTTTTATTTATTTATTCCGATTTGAATTAGATTTAAATTTGAATGCAGACTTCTACTTCGGACGCATATGACCACTAAAAGATGTGGACGTATGTATAGGCTTTTTGGTGCTGATTTTAATATGTTTAAATGCCTGTCGCGCAAAGGTATGT
>NW_028234412.1:9698533-9701033 GCF_977035675.1 Penaeus japonicus
GTATATAAGCTGTATATGTGTGTGTATATGTATTTCGTGTGTATGTATCATTATATATCATCTTAGAGCATATACAATGATTCACTTACATCAACATAAAGCACCACATAGCTAATAATTTCATGTTATATACTATCACTTACCGTATATCAAAAATATAATTCATAGCCAGCCAATATGGTAAAAATCGAAAATAATCACATCAACATACATGTTCAATTGCATACGCTACTGGATACATGAATAATTGGTTTTGCATCATGTACATATGAATGAATGCATGTAACTGGGTGTTTTATCAATTCATGCAACGGCCTTCAACAAGCATGCATGTTAAATCTTAAAAAAAACAAAAAAACAGAGCCATATGGTGAGGATGATGATGATGATGATGATACGAAGATAATTTTATTTTTCTAGGCAAAGATGACAAAGTGTGATTTTTTTTCAAGGTTCAAAGTTACCTTAATTGATATAATCCAATCAGATACTTCGCTAAGCTCCCGGTTTGTAATGGAGGGGAGATCTCTAGTCTTAGACTGGCCAAGATAAAGATTGATCTCATCTCCAAATGCAATGTGGATTAGTAATAAATTAAGATTTATATTATTATATATAATAAGAATAGAAGAACACCCAAAATAGAACCTTAGTGTACTCCACATTGGATTGCTGATATTACTGATTTGTAATTAAAGTATTGCATGATTTGTTTCCTGTTTATCACGTAAGATTTGAATCATGCAAGTGTTTCAACTCTAATCTCAGGAACCAATGTACCCTAAATAATAGAGTGATCCCCCGTGTCGGGTGTCATAGGCAAATATAAAGGTATCCCTAATATGAACACATTCTGATCCATACAGTCCATTATCTTATTAATTGATCTAAACAAGACAGGGTCATCTTTTTTTTCTTAATTAGTATCATACGATAATCAGATTCAAAGTGAATGCGCCGAAACGAAATGGTAAATCAAACCTCCGAGTAAGTGTAAAGGAAATAGACGGTGTAAGCTGTTTAATCATGTATATTGAACTATCATCATAACCCGAGGAACTTCTTTTAATTCCTTAATCATCTGTAAGATCCCCTGTTCAGTCGTTGATACTGATAATACTAGGAGCTTTATATTTGCTCAGGCAGTTTCGAGTCCATGGAAATAATTAAGAGGGTGTTGGGTAATATCTGAAGGATTACTTGCTGATACATTGTTGATTTTCGTTTTGATAAGAAATTGATTAATTACGAGATTTATTTAAATCATCACATGTTTTTCCTGTTGCCCAAATGATGTTCAAGTTTGAATCTGTGAGAAATTGATTAAGTTTTTGCCACCAACTGTGACAGGTTGTTTCGTCTATAACTTATTTTAGAATAATTTCATTTTCGATAAAGCTTCTGAAGGTCTCGTGAAATGATATTAATATTTAATTAAACGGACATCATGGGAAGTTGATCTACAAGAACAACGGTTATGAAAGGGTAACATTTCTAGTGGACGGAGGGTTAGCAATTAACAAATAAGCACTGACTTATTAGTTCAAGAAAGTTTTAAAAAGTCGGCCTGCTTCCTAAACCTAGGTTGGTTATATTGTGTAACATGTCCGGTGAGTCACGTGGAGAATACTTTAGTCAAGGGGCAGGATGGAAGTCTTCATTAGGGAAAATCTGTTTTTTTCGTAGACTCTTACAGTTGCATAGTATCGTCTCTCGAACCGAGAAAAGATGAGACGCTTGCAATGGATGCTGGAGGGAAGGAGACTCGGTTGATCTTCCTAAGGACAGGACAGACAGATGATGAAGCGAGCTCTCAGCATCTTCGCGGCCTTATTCTGACACTTCCTCCTGTCCTGGCTAGCATCTGATGCGAAGAATATTACGATAACCTTCCATGTCGATGACGTCGGGACGAATCTCCGAGCTCTTCAACTGGGCCTTGACATCAGTATTTTATTGGTTCAGGCTATGGACACCTGCAACTATACGGTGGTTCTTCCCGGCTGGGAATATACGTCAGCGTTGGCTTTCGTATGATCCAAAGCATGAGTCAGTTCATTTGCTTAATCTTTAATCTATGATAATAAAGATGATAATGATAATGATAATAATGATTACGATTACGATGATAATAATGATAACAATGATAATATTAATAATGATACTGATAGTATTACCACTACCACTACTACTACTACTGCTTCTAGTAGCAATACAGATGATAACAAGAACAATACTTACAGCATCAACAACAACAAATCACAAACATAAAAACGACTTTTATAATACCAGTGACAACTTGAATACCAGCCATACGAACAACGAACACACCCCTGCATCCTTAATCGATTCCTTCACATCTAAAAGAATATTAACTTTGACATTTGAATAAAACAACGAAACTAGCCAAAGGAAGAGCAAAGTTGCAGTCAGTTGCTAGATTCAACATTACTGTTATTGCTAATGGAAATTTGCATAGTTCGTGTAGATCTACAACATT
>NW_028234412.1:9708533-9711033 GCF_977035675.1 Penaeus japonicus
GCACCCCTCATCTCTCTGCTCTCTGCTCTCTCTCTCTCTCTCTCTCTCTCTCTCTCTCTCTCTCTCTCTCTCTCTCTCTCTCTCTCTCTCTCCCAGTATCTTTTTTTCTCCCTCTGTCTCTATGTCTCACACACACTCTCTCTCCCAGTATCTCTTATTTTCTATCTTTTTCCTAGTCTCTCTCTCTCTATCTCTCCCAGTCTCACTTTTTCTCTTTCTCTGTCTCTGTATATCACACTCTCTCTCCCAGTCTCTCTTTTTTTCCTCTCTCTCTCCCCTCTCCTCTTCTCCCCCACCTTTCTGCGAGGAACACGTTTGAATCTAATCTACCCCGGGGTTAAGTCAATATACGTAATCAAGTGGAGACACAATAAACTTTCACACTGGTCGCTAACACTCTCTCATTTAGCTTTGGAGGCTAAGCGACACCTTTGTTTAACATGGAAGGAAGACCATATCAATCCGGAGAGGTGATTGGAAAGGGCAATAGCTTAAGATAAAAGGGGGAAATGACAAAGAAAAGATAGAGCATTAGTTACTGATATAGCAAACTATGATAACAGCGGTAGCTATGTTGTCTATTAGAACTATGTGATTTTTCTTGACTTATGATACTGATGTTAATTAACTTTATTGGTATAGTTACAGGGGTCCCACCTGCTGAGTAATTTCATCATGAGAGAGTGAGTGAATGAGTTAGAGAGAGAGAGGGAGAGAGAGAGAGAGAGACGACGATCAGAGAGGAGAGAAAAAACGAGTAAATAGAGCAGAGAGAGAGAGAGAGAGAGAGAGGAGAGAGAGATGAGAGAAAGAGAGAGAGAGAGAGAATTGAAGGAGAGGAGTGAAGAGAGAGGATAGAGATAGAGAGAGAGCGAGAGAGAGAGAGACGAGAGCAGAGAGAGAGAGAGAGAGAGATAGCATAAGAGAGATACGACCAGAGAGAGAGCAGATAGAGAGAGAAGAGAGAAGAGAGAGAGAGAGAGGAGAGAGAGAGAGAGCAGAGAGAGAGAGAGAGAGAGAAGGGAGAAAGCAGAAAAAAAGAAGCAGAGAGGACGAGAGGAGAGAGATTGAAAAGGGAGAAGTTAGAGAAAGAGAGAGAGAGAGTAAATGAGAGAGAAAGAGAGAGCGAATGAATGAGTGAGCGAGAGAGAGAGAAATATAGAGAGAGAGACAGACAGAGCGAGAGAGAGAGAGAGAGAGAGTGCATAGTAATAGAAGAGAGAGAGAGAGAGAGAGAGAGAGAGAGAGAGAGAGAGAGAGAGAGAGTGAGAGAGAAAGAAGGAGATAGACAGACAAACTGAAAGACGAGCGAGAGATAGATAGACAGAGAGAGATAGAGAGAGCTAGAGAGAGAGAGAGAGAGCTGAGCTGAGAAAGAGAGAGAGAAAAAAAAGAGCCAGGTATTATTTATCCACACAAGGTGTTCCTGTAGCCCTCTCGTTTGAAACCGCCCTCGTCTTCATTGTAATAACAAACGTTCCGGGCTAATTGCAAACGAGAAGACAAACGACCCAATCTGCAGCACACAACATCCTGGATGGGAGTTTGGAGGAATTAAAAAAAGAAGAAAAAGAATCATAATTGGTTCCAACGGCTAATTGGAGGAGGAAACGGACACCGAATCTGCCACAATAACACGCGCTCTTGATGTCGTCCTTAGCGACTCTTTCTTTTGATGTGGGTTGTTTGTGTCTACCGCTCTTCCTCTATTTTTTTTTCTCTCTCTTTTCCCCCTTCTTCTTTACTCTTTACTTCTTTACTTTTTTTTTTTTACTTCTACGGAGTTTTTTTTTATTTTTTATTTCTTTCTGTGTGTGTGTGTCTTTCTTATTTTCGCTATGTGTATTTCATACTTTCTCTCTGTTTCTGTCTTTTTTTTATTCTCACACACTCTCTCTGATATCTACGTTTGTCTCTGTTTCTCACACTCCTTCTTTCTTTCTTCTCTTTCTCTGTCTCTCTTTCTCTCTTCCTCTCTCTCTCTCTCTGTCTGTCTCTGTCTCCCCCTCCCCCTCTATCTCTTTATCACCCTCACAGCTCATTCCTATCATTCCATTATCGCTGTTATTCTAAACCCTTATTCACCTTCACTCCCCTCACGCCCACCCCCCCCCCCACCTCCCCGCCCAACACCAACATACCCATCCCTCACCCCACCTCCCAAACCCCACCCCCACCCCTCTCCTTTCTCTCCTCCGTACCTTTCCAAGATTACGATTCAGAGGAAATAAAAATATCAGAAACCAGTGCAATTCTCTTCTTCCTGCGCCTCGAGAGCTCATACAGTACGACTGAGGACTCTGAGATAATAACATTGAGACTTAAAAAGATATCACTGAATCGTTTAGGAAAGGATCGGCGCTTTAAGCATGCTTGTGGCCGTGACCTTATAATAGCTTGCGTGCGAACTGTTTCTTTATTTTTTTTGTTTTTTATTTTTTTTTTTAATCATTTTTAATGAGATGTGTCGGGTACTATTTGTATATAGAGTAGTGAAATT
>NW_028234412.1:9716033-9721033 GCF_977035675.1 Penaeus japonicus
TGGATTTTGTGCCTTATGTGCTGTCCTCATATTGCATTTTCCTCCTTGCACTAGCAACCCTTGGAGATGTATCGGCAACTTATGTAATAGTAATAATAACAATGTTAAAGAAATTAGAAATACAAAGATAATAGCAAAAATGAAGTTAGTAATATTAACAATAGTATTAATAACTATATGAATTGTAATAATCGTAGAAACAATAAAGGTGATAGTGATAATAATGATAATTAAATAACATCACTAACAACGTCATTAATTTGATTATCACATGTAATATTAGTACTCTTAGCATCATCATTTTACTTATTATTATTTATTATCAACACCACAATGATAGTAATTCCTCTTATCATTATCAAAACATCCTCCTCCTCTTACTTAATATCCTTATCAGTAGTATGATCTGTTGTTATCGTATTAATCATCACCTCCTCTTTCCCCTCCTTCTTCCTCTTCCTCATCCTCCTTTTCCTCTTCTATGTCCTCTCCCTTTTCATCCTCATTTTCCTTCTCCTCCCCTTCTTTCTCTTTCGACTCCTCTCCCTTCTCCTCTTCCTCGTTTCCCCTCTCCTCCCCTTCCTCCTCCTCCTACTCCTCCTTGTCCTCCCCTTCCTTCTTCTCTTACTCCTCCCCTTCATCTTCCTCCTCCTCCTCCTCCTCGTTTTCCCCCTTCTCTCCTTCCACCTCCTCCCCTTCCACCTCCTCCCCTTCCTTCTTCTCCTACTCCTCCCCTTCATCCTTCTCCTCATCGTTTTCTCCCTTCTCCCCTTCCACCTCCTCCCCTTCTTCCTCCTCCTATTCCTTCTTCTCCTCTCCCTCCTCCTCTTCCTCGTTTCCCCCTTCTTCCCCTTCCTCCTCCTCCTCCTCGTTTTCCCCCTTCTCCCCTTCCTCCTCCTCCCCTTCCACCTCCTCCCCTTCCACCTCCTCCCCTTCCACCTCCTCTCCTTCCACCTCCTCCCCTTCCTCCTCCTTCTCCTTCTTCCTCTTCTCCCTCTTCCTAATTATTTCACGTTCCTCCGGGCGTGCATATACACCCGCATTCCACATACTAATTACGACCCGGATTCGCGTAATCAGTAAGCTAAGCAAACGCCATATGTCCCTGTCCTAGAACGAGGAGGTTCCGTGATATATTTCCGCAGCTGGAGGAGGACTTGGGGGTGCGAGAGAGGGAGAGAGGGAGGGAGGGAGGAAGGGTGGGAGGGAGGGAGGGAGGGAGGGAGGAAGGGGTTGGTGGGTGGGTAAGGGATGAATGGGGGGAGGAAGGAAGGAAGGGAGGGAGGGAGGAAGGGGTTGGTGGGTGGGTAAGGGAGGAAGGGAGAGGTGGTGGCTGGGTAAGGGATGAATGGGGGGAAGGGAGAGGTGGTGGGTTGGGTTGGGCAAGAGTGGGATGGAAGGAGGGGGGGTAAGGGATGCATGGGGGGAGGGGATGGCGTCTTGGGTGGGTACAGGATGAGGGGAAGGGAAAGGGTAGTGGGCAGGGCAAGAGTGTGGGGGGAGGGAGGGGAAAGAGAAGGGAGGTGGGATCAAGGGGAGAGAGAAAGGGGTTGTGCATGGAAGCGGGGTGGGGGGAGGGAGGAGGGGAAGTGCAGCGAAAATAGGGAGGGGTGGTGGGTGTGGGGATGCGGGGGGAGGGAGAGGTGGTAGGGGAAGCGAGAGGAGGTAGGGAAGAGGGGGAAGTATAGGGAAAATGGGGGGAGGGAGAAAAGGATGGTATGGGGGAAGAGATGGGAGGGAGGGAGGGAGGGAGGAGGGGAGGGAGGGAAAAGTGGTGTTGGGAAAGGGGGAGGGAGGGAGGGAGGGAGGGAGGGAGGGAGGGAGGGAGGGAGGGAGGGAGGGTGAGGGGGGGCGGGCTGGAACGAGGGAGGGAGGGAGGGGGGAAGCAAGGGGAGGAAGGGAAAAGGGGTGTTGGGAAAGGGGGAGGGAGGGAGGGAGGGAATAGTGGTGTTGGGAAAGTGGGAGGGAGGGAGGAAGGGAGAGAGGGAGAGAGGGAGAGAGGGAAGGAGGGAGAGAGGGAGGAAACAAAGAAAAAAAAAAAACAAAAAAACAAAAAAAAAATAAAAAAAAACCGGGTGGCGGTAAGCACGGTCGTAGTGGGACGGGAGAGGGGGGTGTGTCAGAGTGTAAAGGGGATGAGGGACGGTGTAAGGGGGGGGGACTCAGGTAGTGGGGGAGGGGGAGGGGGAGGACGGAGTAAGGCCATGTGGACACGCGAGACAAATTGTCGCTCGGCGTGTAAACGAAACATTTTAGGAGTGACGTGGAAGTGAAGTCTGCTCTCTAGGCCGTTATTTGTTGGGGGGGGGGGGGGGATAGGTGGGGGTGGAGGGGGAGGGGAATGGTCGGAGGAGGATCGGGATGGGGATGGACGGGGAGGTGGATAGATGGGGGTAGGTTTAGGGACAGGGGGATAGATGGGGGTAGGTGGAGGGAGAGGGGGGATAGATGGGGGTGGGAGGAGGGGAATATATGGGGATGGAGAGGTAAGAGAATGGATGGGAGTGGAGTAGAGGAGGAGGTGGATAGATGGGAATGGAGCAGCAGGGGGAAGGGGATGGATAAGGGTGGGTGGAGGGGGAGGGGGATGGATGGGAGTGGAGGGGGAGGGTGGATGGATGAAGGAGTGGATATATCTCAGTCAGTCTGTCTCTCTCTCTCTCCCTCTCTCTCTCTCTCTCTCTCTCTCTTTCTCTCCCTCTCTCTCTCTCTCTCTCTCTCTCTCTCTCTCTCTCTCTCTCTCTCTCTCTCTCTCTCTCTCTCTCTATATATATATATATATATATATATATATATATATTGCTATCTCTCTCTATCTCCTTCCCTACCTCCCTCTCCCCTCCCTCTCTCACTCTCGCCTCCTGATAAAAAACAACAACAACAAATACAATAAAAAAAAACTGAATTAAAGTCCCCACAGAAATATTAGATTATCATAGTTGATGGGGAGATGATGAATTTTCCGCCCTCGGAGCTAATTCTGATTAAGAGGTCTTGCTAATTAGTTTCATTTATTATTCCTGTTTTGATGAATTTATTTGCATGTGAAGTCTTTTTTTCTTGGGGAGAGGGGGGGGGGAGGGAGGGGTGTCGCATGCTCCGTTTGTGATTTATGTTATTATGCAATGTATGAATTTTGTTTAAAGTCACACTCATCTCCATTGTGCTTGCAGTTGGAGAGGTCACACGAAGCCTGTTCAAGCCACGTGTCTTCTATAAGATAATTCCTTTGTTATATTATATAGTTTGTGTTTATCTGTATTTGTTTGGTTCCCACAGAGTATTGCAACTGTTGAATTGTCTGCGCATTTTTTTTTGTAGGAAAGTCTGCCTCCGTGGATGATTTCAGTGACTGTTATTATCTATGTCATTATCATTATAATCATTATTATCATCATATCAATTAATTTTCATCAATGGTATCATTATGGTCATTCTTCATTATCACTATTACTGTTATTGATATCATTACGATTTATGCAAACGCGGGTAACTGCCTGGATCAAAGGTCAAACAAGGTCGGTCCAAGAGGAGGGTTCTTGGACTTTTATGTATATGTATAATATGGCTGCTCCCCTTTTTATGTTGCCTTTCTGAATCAATCAATCGAGTTTGCTATAAATGGTGGCTACGGGATAAGCTTTATACCATCTTTTATTGTTTTTTGTTACCCGAGAGCCATTTTGTTGAATGAGCCAGACCCATATTGTGGTAGTAAGTTAGTTACATAACACGTGTTACCTAATCAGCATTAATAATCTTTTCTGAGTTATGAATTACCCCCTACATTTATTATCATCATTATTATCATTATTATTGTTATTATCATTAAAATCATTATAATTATCATCATTATCATGATTATCAGTAATATGATTATCACTGATATTATTATTATTTTTGTTATTATTATTACTATCATTATCATCAACATAATCATCATCCTTACCATTATCAGTAGAATTCTTATTCTTATTACTATTATTGTCATCACTATTGTTATCATTACTCTCATTACAATTAATTTATATATTCTATCATGATAATGAAAAGGATGGTAATAATGATGACAATCATCATCATTATTATTGTTATTATTCTTATCATTATTACCATTATTCTTATCATTATTATCATTATTATCATTATCATTCCCATCATAATTTCTTTAATAATTATTATTTTTGGTATCATTATCATTATTATTATTTTTATTATATCATTAATATTATCATTGTGATTGTTGTTATCTTTATCATTGTTATTATCAGTATTATAATCATTATTATCACTATCATTTATATAATTTTCACTATTGTTATCATCATTATTATCATTACGATTATCATTATCAATGATATTACTGTTATTATTATCATCATGATTATTAACATCATTACTACTATTACAATTCTCATTTTCAGTATCATTGTTTCATTTGTCACTGTTATTTCTGTTGTGACTGTTATTATTGTTATTACTTATTACTTTTATCATCATTATTACCACTACTTTTATCATTTTTATCTTTTTTATTTCCATTACCATTCTTATTATCATTGACATCATTCTTATTATCATTATTATTATCATTATCATTATAATTACCATGATTATCCTTATAAATATTATCCTCATCATAATTATTATGATCATTATCATTATCATTATCAACATTATTCTTATAATTATTATTATCATTACCATTATCGTCACCAACACAACCCGACCACCAATCGCGACAACTCGTCATCAAGCGTAAAGTCCCAGTCCATCCAAAAGATCAGTAAAGTCATCATCATAAGCATCCTACACTGCTCTACATCATCTCAATCCATTCAGCCACCCTTCACATTAGATATCTATAAAATTCAATCTATTCTTCCATCATCATCATCGTCATTATCATCCTCAACAACAGAATTATTACTTATCATTTTTATTTCATCATCGGCATCAGTTAAAAGTCATAAGAAAGATATATATGTACGATATAAATT
>NW_028234412.1:9766033-9768533 GCF_977035675.1 Penaeus japonicus
ATATCAGTCTCATAAAAAGATAAACTCAACATTTTTGTTTACCAGTTGTATCAGCTCCGCAATGAGACACGTGACGTCATTCCTTGCTTTGATGACGTCATTATCTCTACCTATTGGACAGCGGGATACGGAAAAGAGATATCTGCATCTCACATATATCATGTTTATCGACCCTACGTAATCAGGTGGATAGACTTATATCCATATTCTGGTCGGGGGGGGGGGGGGGGGGGAATAGAAATAAAATGAAGAAAGAAAGGTATGGAGTATATGCCACCATACATCATGGCGAAGTGATAATGAGACCGAGAGGCGGTGTATCTCAGGAAATTCGGCTGAATATATAATATTTTTGTGGGTTTTACGTAACATTGTTTACGGACTTTGTATATATCAAGATTGTTTTTTTTATATATATATTTGTGTGACACACTCATATATTGTTTGTATATCTAGATGTATTGTTTGCTTTGTTTTTGGGTCTTAGACTATCTATTTAAAGTGTTTTTTTTCTCTATATGTGTCTATCTAGTTATTCTCTATATATTCATCTCTCTCTCTCTCTCTCTCTCTCTCTCTTTCACAAGCACAAAACTACCTTTTCTATCAATTTACTGCATGTACATTATATCTCTATCACTACCTCTATCTCATTTTCTATCTCCCTCCCCGTCCCCCCTCTCCCCCCCTTCTCACACACCCAATCCATCTATTACTATTCATATACCAAACCATCTATCTATCTATCTATCTATCTAAATATCTATGTTTCATCAGCCTTTCCCGTCAAAATAGAATAGCCCAAATCAAAACAATTATTTATCAGGAATGGTGAACTTTCGTGATTGGAGCTTAATTGATGGAATGTGATCGGATTCCGGCTTTGTTTTGCCCTCCATCATTTTTCATATGATATTAGCTATGAGTTTACATCAGAGCATATCCGGTTGATGAAACAGATTGGTATCATTAGCAGGTTATAATAGAAGCATATTTTATATCAAGGTCTCGCGTTCACGAATGTACAGTATGTGTATGAATATATATATATATATATATATATATATATATATATATATATATATATATATATATATATATATATATATATATATATATATATATATATATATATGTATGTGTATATATATATATAATAAATATATATATATATATATATATATATATTTACAATATATTTATATGTGCAAGCATATATATATATATATATATATATATATATATATATATATATATATATATATATATATATTATATATATATATAATACATACACACACACACACACACACACACACACACACACACATTTATATATATATAACACTGTTGGTGTTATTGTATCTATCTTGTTTTTTGTTTATTTTCTTCCTTGTGAAGTTTCTGTCTTCTGCTTCGGCCCATTTCTTCATAATTATCAGCATCTTCCTCTCCTGTCTCTCTCATTGTCATTTCTTTCCCTTCCTCCGCCCAAACACACCATTCCTCTTCTGTTTTCTCCCCTCCTCCTCTCTTCTCAAACATCAAATAAGCGGAGCACGAAACAACCATACAACCATTACCTCTTCAGCCACAATAGAAAAATCACCAATAACCCGTTTTGATGACGTGTTTACGCCAAGCTCTTCCTCCATTACACGCTACGTTCACGTCCAGCTTCCACTCATAAATAACGTTCAAGAGTAGGTTGCCTATGGGAAACGCAGCCCTAACGCCGAAGTTAATGCCGTAGATTACACTCTCTCACGGAACGTTCTCATATTGTGTGCCAGAAGTGCTAATCTATTTTGCCTTTAGTTTGTGTTATCTCCTCCGATATAGACCATACTTGCCCAAAATATGGTTACTTTGTGTGCATTGTTGTTTCGCGATGTATGGTTTTACTTTTTGGAGGAAAGGAAATGAGAGAACTTGCTGGGAAAGCGAGAAAAGACTTAGCTTCGTTCTATTTTAATGTAGTCTTTTTAGATATCAATATTCCGGTTCCTTTGCGATGATCATTATTATGTAGATGCCTTTTACTCTTATCACAACTATTTCTTCTAAATGGCGTCGTTGATGACCAGTTAGAAATGCTATAAAACAAAAATATATATGATCCCTTCATAAACTACCGACAAAGGAATTCGTAGTAGACCATTAAGTAGATTGTCTGTTGTATGGAATATGGACCAGCATCATTGTATATGTTATCATGGTCGTTTATGTAATAACTTTGGACGTCCCTGTGCTATTGCTCATGTCTTCGTTTCCTGTCCTAACGTTGTCTGATATATTGGCTCCGTCAAAGCCTTCACTTATATGTATATATATTTGTTAACACACACACACACACACACACACACACACACACACACACACACACACACACACACACACATATATATACACATTATTAATTTTAGGCGATGGCAATAAGAAGATAGACGACGAGCCAATAATCACAGGAAAATCATTGAGAGAATCGGCTTTATGGTTA
>NW_028234412.1:9831033-9836033 GCF_977035675.1 Penaeus japonicus
ATGTCTTTCTTTCTGTTTGTCTGCTTGTCTTTCCTTCTTTCTGTTTGTCTGTCTGTCTGTAAGTCAATTAATCAGTCACTCAGTGAGTTCTATCTAATTATAAATTTATATATATGGAGATGGATATATGTATGTATATATATATATGTATATATATATATATATATATATATATATATATATATATATATATATATATATATATATATATATATATATATATTTATATATATGTATATATGTATGTATGTATATGTACATATATATGTACATGTATATGTACATGTGTATATATATATATATATATATATATATATATATATATATATATATATATATATATATATATATAATATATGTGTGTGTGTGTGTCTGTGTCTGTGTGTGTGTGTGTGTCTGTGTCTGTGTGTGTGTGTGTGTCTGTGTGTGTGTGTTTGTATGTGTGTATGTATATATATATATATATATATATATATATATATATATATATATATATGTATGTATGTATGTATGTATATGTATATATGCTTCATGTATACATATGTATACAGTATAAATCCAACCAAACAGACGGCCATTCAAAGCAGCGAAGACCCGGAAGGCCGAACCTCGCCCAAAGGAAAACGGACAGTTGGCCTCTCGGAGCACAAATAAATATCCCTTCCCTGTCCCGACCGCTTGCCCTGTCAGCCTCCCCCTCAATCTCCATGGGGAGCGATGATAGGGCGTAAACCTAACCAGATTTAAGGGAATTAATCCCAGTTCGAATATTGCCTGCGTGTCTCTTGGGGGGCTTTGTGTTCTTGTTTTGTCTTTGTTGTATTGTTGTTGTTGTTAGTGGGTTGTTTTGTTTTTCTAAGATTGGTTTGTTTGTTTGTGAAATGAGGAGTGATGGTTGTGTGTTTGTTGGGGGAACTGTTCATTGTTATGGTGTCTATTTTCGTCTCGTTTTATCTTCTGTAGTTTCATTATGTTAAGTTTGTTTTCCTTATCACTGTAACCTTATTGATTTCAGCATTTGTTTTATTTACGTGTTTCTCGCCTCATAATATTTACTAATATTCTTACTTGTTACATTTTCCACTATCTATTTGGATTTTTATCTTATTATTGTGTTTTACAGATCATTATACATCTACGATCTATTTACTAAGTTCTTGCATATAATCACATCACTTATTTTTTCTTTATCCTTAAATCGTTTCATCAGATTCACATTACTTTCATCAGAAACACTAAATCTGAAATGGAATTATATTTTATGATTAAATCTGACAAATATGTGTGCTAAAATATCCTTTATGTTAAGTGTCATATTATTCCATGACATTATTCCCGTGTTCAGGAAACCTACTTTTCGTAAATGCATTATCTCTCTTCATCATGACGTTATCATCATCAGTATCAACAAATAATCTTTTTTTTTTTATCTTGCAACATCCTATTGAATCAGCTCAGTACATAAAATCATCCTTACTATTATTCTCCTATCAATTATTACCACTACCAATGCCATTTCATTTCCACATGTTATTCCACAACAATATATATGGTGAAAATAAACACTTTGTATTCAACTTTTTATTATCATTCGCCTAAATTCCCCATTGCATTTTCCTTTGTTTCCTTTTCCTTCATCCCCCCTTTTCTTCTAAGTCTTCGATATTTTTTCTCCTATTTGGCCTTTTTACTTTACTTATATTTATTCCTCTCCTTCATGATTTCCTATTTTCTAGTTCAAGAAAGTTGTGCATGTTGGAGAGTCTCGAAAATTGTTTCAAAATGCCATTTCCTCCGGAGTTTTTAATTAAAAGAGTTTGTAGAACATTTGCGACATGAAATAAGTTGCTTAAAATAAGTAGCACTAAATGCAACTTTTTTGTATCAACAGAAATGAAGCTTATTTTCTTGTCTTCTTCTTTTCTTCTGTTTCTTCACCCCCTTCTCCTTTTTTAAATTTTATTTTCGTCTTCTTCATTTTTTTTTCTCTTTCTCCATCCCCATCTCCTTCTTTTTCTTCTTTCTTCATCCCCTCCCCTTCTTCATTTTCTTCTCTTCTTCTTTTTCTTCTCTTTCTCCATCTCCTACCCCTCCTTTTCTTTCTTTTCTACCTTTTTCTTCTTCACTGTTATCTTGGTTGTTCATTGATGATGATAACAATTAATGACATTAAATTTTGATGAAAATGATGATCATAACATAATCACCAATACTATCACTACATTTATAGGACCAATTTAATGACAACAAAAATGAAGACATATCAAATGCAAGAACCTCAGTAGTGATGCTGCTGATAATAATGATGATGTTAATGATGATAACGATCATAATAATCATTATAACAACAATAATAATGATGACAATAATAGTAATGGTAATGAATATAACAATAGTAATAACAATGAGGATAATAAAAGCGATAATAAACTAATAATAATAATTGTAATGAAATATCAATATTAATTATACCAGTATTGATGATGATAACAAAAATCGATAATAATAGCAAGGGGTAATAAATGCAATAATAGTAATACTAATAATAAATCTAATGATAATAATGACAATAATGATGATAATAATAGTAACAATCATAACAATAATGATGATAATGATAATAATAATGATAACAATAATGATAATAATGCCGAATATGATAAGAATGATAAAGATAATTATGAAAATGGGGGTTGACAAACCAAAAAATCGAAGAAATAAAACGGTCGCAGACGAAGAACAAACAAGCTAAATTTAAGATCACTTGCAGCAAGCAGAACACCATGATCTTCCCCAATTTAGACATTGCTTAAGAAAACCTTCAACCAACAATGTACAGAGACTTGGCAGGAAATCTGAAAGGAACTGGTGTTAGAAATAGTGTGAAAAGATGCATTAAATGAAGAAAATGTCCAAGCTATTGTCATGTTAATTGCAGAATTAATGCAGATGAGTTGCAGATGTTAAAAATCATCCCATAAGAGAAATATAAATGAACCGGAAAAAAGTACATAAAGTAGTGAAATACATTGACTCTGCAATGATGAAGGACATAGATGATCTAATGTTGACAGCAGCTACTGTTGCGTCGTCGCAAAGGAATGCAGATGCAGGTATGGGCAGAGGATATCAAGGGAACGATAGTGGAAGAAAAGAACTGAAACAAAGATCAAAATGTCAAGAAAAGAGCAACACAGAATTAAGAGCATTAAACAAGGAGGGATGGCAAATAATGACAAAGATGAGAGAGAGAAGCAGGAAACATAATCAACATGGCGAAGGACTATATGAACAAATAGGAAACGGAATTAATAGCCGGAGATCAGTGGAATATTCCAGGGGGGCAGCTTGTCACCTCTCCTGCTTGTTATGTCCACAGTCGGTAATGCTAAGGTAGAGTAAATCAGGTTCTAGTTATGAAAACAGGAAGATTCGCCCATAGTCAGGGAGTACTGCTCACAAACGATGAACAGGTAAACCAAATACATTGGCGATACCTGAGAATACGAGAGGCTGAAGGGAAAGAAGCGTTTGACAGAAAATCCAGGAATAATTGGAGGGAAAGGCCTTATAAGAATTGAAGACTGTGCAAACATGGAACAAAGACTGAGAGTGTATGTTCTCAAAGCGACGAGGTATTGATTAAAAATATGAAATATGAATAAATGTCTGGAGAAGAAAAAGAAGAGCCAGAAGAAGCACACACAGAAACCTTTTTGTGGGAAATTCTTCAACAGAATCAAAGACATTGCACAGAAATATAGAACAAGATGCACCAGAAAGACAGTTGACAGATAAAATATTTCAGAAAAAATGTAGGATTTATGGATAACGAAATGAGCAAATATCACACGTTGAAGCAAAATGTACAAGGCTTCCACAAGAACAGTACAAGAAGTGGAAACACGATAAAATTACACAAGTGATACACTAGAAACAAAAAAACATCACAGCATCTGAAAAGTGGCACGATCACCATATAGAAAAGATTACAGAAAAGGATGAAGTCAGAATTCTGTTGGACTCTTAGGTACAGACTGACCAAGAAATAACCTGTGGTGTATCACAAGAGAAAGAAAACTTGCTGGATTGTGAGATATCATATCCACTGTATTTTGGTGTTGAAGAGAAGGAGACGAGGGAGGAAGACCTTTACTAATATCTGAAATATGAACTGATTAGAATATAGGGGTGCCGGAGAGTGGGCACTGGGAACTGTAAGAATGCTGGTTCACTAGGAGCAGCAAAATATTTGAAGTATGGGATGAATATGATGATAAATGATGATAAATGTGATGATTAAAAGTCAAGGGTTTGGATTTGGTATTGCAATAGCAATAGTAAGAATAAACAATAATGTTGATAATGATTATGATAATAATATCAATGGTATTAGTGATAATAATGATTATGATGACAATCATGATGATAGTGAAACGATAATGATAATATGATAACAATGGTAATTATGTTACTACTAATAATATTGATAATGATGATATATATAGTAATGTTTTTTTTACTGTTATTATAGTAATAACAATAGAAATAATAATGATGTTAATAATGATGACAATGAAAATGAAAATAATGATGATGTTGATCATCATGATACTTGTAAAAGTAATACCAATGATAACATAAGTGTTATCAACAAGAATATGAACAAGAACAACGATGACAATGACAACAGAAATATTAACAGTAATGACAATAATGATGATGACGATTATGATAATCTCAAGATGGAAGCTGATGATATGATAGCAGTAATGATAATAATTATAATAGATATATATTTGATGCAAATGATAGCAAAGATGATAATGACAAGAAGAATAAGAAAACACAATAAAGATAACACACAAAAAACAAAACAAAAAAACTGACAAGATTGCCATCAACCTTCAACCATCATCAAATGCAAAAAGAAGACTTCGAAACAACACTCACTCTCTCTCGACACAATACAAATGATGGCATAAATTCCCAACGTTGTC
>NW_028234412.1:9843533-9848533 GCF_977035675.1 Penaeus japonicus
AGGGACTGTGTGTGTGTATACATAAATATTTATAAACATGTTATAAAGATAGACATTAAGATAGATAGATAGTTAGCTAGATAAATGTATGCATGTATATACATTTACTCCTATGTATATACATACATAAGATCAAAACACGAAGAAATTGATGATGATTATAATTATAATAATGATTTATTTTTACTACTATCGCTATACTACTACTACTTCTATTAATGAATATCAGAATAGTGATAATGATGATATGATTAAAGATAATACTCATGATAATGACAAAAATGATAAGCTTAGTAGAACCAATGAGAATAATCGTAATAATGATTATAATGATGGTGATAATGATAGTGATATTATTCCTGATAGTGGTATGATAATTATCGCTGATGATAATGCTGATAATAAAGATGATTTAAATGATGATTAAAATAATTATTTAATTGATAAAAGAAATGCTTATAACAATGATATAGATAATAGTGACAAAAATAAGGATAATGATGATAATGATGAAAAGGAAAATGATAAACACGCTTTCTCTCATCATCATGATTTTAACGATGTTGATAACGGTAATACCAATGATAATAAAATGATAATGATAATAACCATGATGATCAGGATACTAATACTGTCAATAATAATGGTTATAATGGTTATAAGGATGATGATCATTAGAAAAAACAAGAAAGATAATAAGGATAATGAATAACAGTTGTAAAATAAAAATGATGATAACGATCATAATGAGAAAAAGAAACAATAATCATCATCATCTTAACAATGATAATAATAATAATGAAAATAATAACAGTAATAATAATGATAACAGTAATCATAATGATAGTAACGATAAAAGTAATGATGATGACGATGATATCAATAATAGTGATAATAACAACAATAACAATAATGAGAATAATAATGATAATGATAATATGTATACGTAACAATAATGATAATAATTTCTAATGATAATCATAAAATAATGACAATAAAATGATGATAATAACAATGTTATCAATGATAACGATAATAGTTGAAATTACAATAATAGTAACATTAAGGATAATAATAACACACATCAATAAGAATCATAAAATATCAAATTTAAATTCAAATCATTTATTCGTATAATTATTTAGCTTTCTAATCATGGAAGTAAATAAATTTTCAATCTAGTTACAGTATTGATATTAAAGATAAGTGGGAGAGATTAATGAAAAGACGTTAGTAGAGAAAACGCAAAAAGTGTAAATACAAATAAGACTGAAACTGTAAGTAAATAGTGAATGAAAAGAATGAGATATAAGAATAAACGGTGAATTAAAAGCGCGAGTTTAAATGAATAAAAAAAAATCCCTTTGGCTATTGGTCTTTGTGACCTCTCATGTGCACGTGGCAGCAAACTTAGAAAGAGAGAGAATGAGATAGAGAGAGAGAGAGGGAGAGAGAGAGAGAGAGAGAGAGAGAGAGAGAGAGAGAGAGAGAGAGAGAGAGAGAGAGAGAGAGAGAGAGAGAGAGAGAGAGAGAGAGAGAGAGAGGGCGAGAGAGAGAGAGAGTGAGAGATTGAGAATGAAACAGAGAGAGAGAGAGTGAGAGATAGAGAATGAAACAGAGAGAGAGAGAGAGAGAGAGAGAGAGAGAGAGAGAGAGAGAGAGAGAGAGAGAGAGAGAGAGAGAGAGAGAGAGAGAGAGAGAATGAGAGAGAGAGAGAGAGAGAAAGAGAGAGAGAGAGAAAGAGAGGGAGAGAGAAAGAGGGAGAGAAAGAAAGAAGAGACAAAGAGAGAGAGAAAGAAAAAGAGTGAGCCAGAGAAATGCTTTTTAATTTGGACCTTGTATACATCCTACATGAATATTGATGTCTTTGATAAAAACATATAAAGCAAATGAATCTCGCATCGCATGCTCTTTATATCATGAAATAAAGTAGGCTATAATTAATTTAGGTTGCAGACATAAATTATGTTAAATCTTATAATTTGATAAAGCAAAATGGCTAAATTTGCTCGTGTAAACTTTCATTATACAGATTCTGCAATATGCAATGCTTTTGTGAACACATGTTTAAAAGAGAGAGAAAAAGGAAGAGAGAGAGAGTGTGCGACACAGACAAACAACACGTGGTGATATGATGGGGCAACATGGCCACGATATGCTACAAGGGCGAGGAAACTGCCCAACCAGAAAAAAACCCGACGAGGAATCTATTTATAGCGACCCGGTTGGTCAGATATAAGGTCGACCTGAGGGCACCCACACTCTCTCCCACTCCAACACTACGACACTCCGTCACTCACTCCCTCCCTCACGGACTCCAGCACTTTCCGGTGGGGAGCGGTCAGCTAGCCTATCGCTCCCCCGCCCTTCTCGTGAGACACGCTAGCCTAACAGGAGACGTCCGACAAGCCATCGCTACCAAATAAATATCACTACCATTATCCTGCCTTGTCCACCAAATAAGGTTATCAAGAACCACCAGACTTTGGCTTCAAAACCTTTTGTGCGCACCCTTCACAAAATGGTAGCAGCGATGGAAAGGCCTTTCTGCATCTCTCACAAAGTGTTGCGAGAAGTGGGATCCACTCTAAATAGCTGGAAAAGGACATTGCCTCCGAAAACCAAAAATCTACTTCACTCGCCTTACATGGGATTTTGTCCCTCAGCCCCCAGACTACCTTCCACAGCGCAGAAAAGCAAGAGTTCGGCTACGGGCAACCTACATTGGCAAGAATTGTTAGGATGGAAGGCCATAGGAACACCCAGGCAATTCCAGATTCAAGATTTGGAAACGTAAGGCCCTGGCTCCGCAGTGTGCAAGGAAGAACATGAACCACACCCGCGCACTTAAACTTCTCATTGAAATGTTTCCGCTCGACATTTCTTCACAAACACCGTGGATATATACAATGGGGCAATTCTCCTTCATTTCTCTATTTTCCTATATCCCCCTTTATACCTGTGCTTATATTTTAACAGTGAAAGAAGTTGAAACGTTTTCTGTTAGGCAAAGTGTTTTGTTTTTTTCTCTCACACTTTCAACATAGTAATTACATTCTTATCGATGATCGAACTATTCCTTTAACAATCACGTTAATTGTATTGTACAGTTTGCCGTTAAAATGACTTCAAAAACAATAATTTCGTATGTTTCAATTCTTTCTATGATGCTACATAATTTTTGTTTTCATTCGTTAATCACTCGTTTGTGTTATCTAATTCTATAATTCTACAACTCACTATGTATGTAAACTACGTGACTCTGAAAGCTCGTAAAGTATTTTAAGGAATATTCCACTGATAAATTCCCCCACCCCTCCCCACCCCTCTCAGGATAGCTGCGTCCCCCCTCCCCCCATTGTGACAGACGTCAGGTCACAGCTTTTCCTTTTTCCCCTCCCCCTATGTCGTACAAACGCAATTAGCCGTAAAAGACTTTCCCGACAAAAACACAGAGCTAGGGTTGCCGTAAGACATTTCGTTTCGCTGTAAGTCTTATCCAACGAGTCAATTATTGAATCAAAATATTTTCGTCTCGGATCAACTTCATGATTATCATCATTTTTTATTATTTGTATGATTCTGGTGCGAATTCATACTTATCGCTTGAGCTCTAACTTCGCCGGTCAAACGCAATTTCGGGTAAAATGTTTCCCTAAATACAGCCACAGACGCTAAGGGTTGTAATAAAGACGTTTGTACATGCAGCGATCCAACTATCCGATTGAAGATTGAACAGAATAATTCCGATTCAGATTAGTTCATCATTATTCTCATTATTATTCGCATATGTCGAGTGCGAATTCATTATCATCTACGAGGTTGTATTATTGCATTAGCTAATCATATTGGGAGTAATAATATTAAATGTCAATTTTAGTAAATATATATATATTTTTTTTTTTTTTGGGGGGGGGGTTAGAAGGAATAATTCTATATTCTTTTATCGCCCTTAGTTTGTCGAAAGTAAAAGTGCATAGTTGTTAGCATTGTATTTCTATGAACTCACAATATATTCTCTTACTCTTGCATTAACTCATCTTACAATTTTGTTCACGAACATTCTTGACACTACGACTGTGTCATGGCGTAAAACGAATTAATGAATTCAAATATTAATTCGGTAGCACCTATTTCTTTTATCGCCCTAAGATTGTTGATTCAATAATTAAATAGTTAATTTCACATTTGTTTACTACCTTGTAGCATTCTCTTATTTATTCTGAGACTTTCCGTGGTTCAAGTAAACCTTTGAGGGTTACCACTGTTGTCTCACTCTACCTAAGAAGCTTGTAGTTCAAGTTGTCCCTCGCGGATCGCTGCAAGCAACTCCCTTTTTTATCTATCTTTATTAGAAAATATAAGACAGTCAGGGGTTTTGTTATTTTATCAAGGTCTTTTTGGCCCTTTGGTATTTTCCACTTATGATCCTTGGAATGATTAAGCCACTCGAAGTTAAGAAGGAAACTTGGTCATATCCAAAAAAACATATAATTACACTTATTTACTACAACAACAAAAAAGAACTCAGCACAAACAAATTATAGATATGGCAGTCTTGTGCGGCGTGAAGCAGGTGGATTCTTGGTATTCAGGTTGTGACGCCATGGAGGTAGTGGCACCAGATGTTGTGGCGCCAGAGTACAACTCTGGTCAATTATAACAGCAATGTCAGACAAGTAGATTTACAGCTTAAGTCAGTATTCACCTACGGAGGCTGAAACAATGACAATATAAAAAAAAAACTGACTATTCTATTTTTCATAATTTCACAATAAACACACATGAACATTTTTAGTGTATCAGGAGAGAACATTTAATAAATTACAATATACTCACATGAGAGTGAATAGGCGAGAAGACCGGAGCTAAGTGACCGTCCATGCTGAGTGAGTCAGCAACATTGCCTTGGTGGCGGGAAATCAAAAGGAATTCACACGCACAGACACACCCACACAAACAAGCAAATGATCAGTCAGTGACTGAAAACAACGATTGAT
>NW_028234412.1:9853533-9856033 GCF_977035675.1 Penaeus japonicus
TGCTTGAACAACCAAACAAGCTAACAGACAAACAAAAACATGAATAATTAAATAACTTTTATTATGGTAGAAATAACGATGATAATGATAATAAGATTGATACAGAAATAACATAGGATAAAGATAATTATGATGGTGATGGCGATGTTAATTATGATGACAATGATAAAGAATAACATTTGTAAACTTGATAGCATTAAAAAGATAAGCTGTACAGTGTCGAAAAAGTAATTCATAATTAATAATTGATAAAAATTGATAAACATTGAGAAAAGATAATGAAAATTGCCATATCATTGGAAAAGGGAACTATATATAAAAAAGAACAAAAGGTACGTTGAATACATGAGTAAATGAAAGTAGAATTGAACAATACATAGACGAATATATATCCATCAAGATAAGCAAATCAAAAGGCCAACAAACCGACGAGAATAAAACAAAAACAAAACAGGAAAACAAATGAAAGAAAGAATTAAAAAAAAGAAGAAAAAAAAACAAAAAAAGTCACAAATAAATAAACACAGACAAACAACAATAAAGATATACCCAATAAAACAAAGAAAAAAATAAACTTAAACAAATAGACTGGTAAATAAATAACTAATTAAGAGAGAATAAGTAAGAGGAGACGTTAAGGATCTCTCGAACTGAAGCAAGTAGAAGAGGAGGCGTTTCCGGGAAGAGGAAATTAGGGAGAAGGAGGTAAGGAGAAAGCAAATGGAAGAAAGAGCGGAGAGGGAGTGGGAGGGAGGGAGAGAGGGAGGGAGGGACGGTGGGAGAGAGGAGGGGAGGGAGGGAGAGATGGTGGGAGGGAGGGAGGGAGGGAGGGAGAGACGGTGGGAGGGAGGGACGATGGGAGAGAGGGAGGTAGGGAGGGAAGGAGGGACGGTGGGAGAGAGGGAAGGAGGGAGGAAGAGAGGGAGGGAGGGACGGTGGGAGAGAGGAAGGGAGGGAGGGAGAGACGGTGGGAGGGAGGGAGGGAGGGAGGGACGGACGGTGGGAGAGAGGGAGAGAGGGAGGGAGGGAGGGAGGAAGGGAGGAAGAGTGGGAGAGAGGGGGGAAAAAAAGCGGAGAGGGAGAGGATGGGAGAGGGAGGGAGGGGGAGAGGGAAGGAAGGGGAGAGGGAGGGAAGGGGAGAGGGAGGGAGAGAGGGAGGAAGGGTGGGAGAGAGGAAGAGAGAGAGAGAGGGAGGTAAAGAGGAAGAGGGAGGGTGGGAGGAGGAGATAGGGAGGAAGAGAATGCGGAGGGGGGAGAGGGATTGATGGAGGGAGGCTGGGAGAGAAGGATAGAGGGAGGAAAAGATAGGGGTGAAGTAGAGAGAGAGAGAGGGAGTAAGAAAGGGAGGGAGAAAAGCAGGGATAGAAATAAGGATGGAGGTAGAGGGAGAGAGAGAGAGAGAGAGAGAGAGAGAGAGAGAGAGAGAGAGAGAGAGAGAGAGAGAGAGAGAGAGAGAGAGAGAGAGAGAGAGAGAGAGAGAGAGAGAGGAGAAAGATAGAGAAGGAGAGAGAAAAAAAAGAGAGAGAAGAGAAAGAGAAAGAGAGAGAGAGAGGAGAAGAGAGGAAGAGAGAGAGAGAGAGAGAGAGAGAGAGAGAGAGAGAGAGAGAGAGAGAGAGAGAGAGAGAGAGAGAGAGAGAGAGAGAGAGCGAGAGAAAGAGAGAAAGAGAGAGAGAGAGAGAGAGAGAGAGAGAGAGAGAGAGAGAGAGAGAGAGAGAGAGAGAGAGAGAGAGAGAGAGAGACAGAGAGAGAGAGAGAGAGCGAGAGAAAGAGAAAGAGAGAGAAGCCAGATCAGGCCAAATAGCTAACGGCGCAATTCGCAAGCTGAAATGTGTCAAACAAAAGTACTTTTACATTTAAATGTTTTAGAAAAAGATAAATAAAATTCATCCCACCATTCAGCATTAAAGCATTACGAATTAAACCGGCATTTTGGCGATTTGTTATGGCACTGTGGATGATGATAGCAAGAGCGGTCGGCTTTAATTACATGTCTGATTATTATCTTAAAGGCACGCCAGCTGCGATATGAATGTATTTGATAATGATAATGATAAGATTAATGACGAGGGAATCAAAATGTATAAATTAGTAAATAGAGGAAAAAGCGAATATGGAAACTGAAATCGTCCTTGAAATTCCCTTAGAGAAAATGCAAATTATATGAGTACCAAATGATTTACGGTTATGATAAAGTATACATACTATTTCAGGTACTATTGCAGGCCACAGAAAGCACACAGGACGCGAAACTGATTAGATATGCAACAGCGGGAGAAATCTGTGAAATATGCAAATGACCTGTCTATTTAGCTTTCCGAACGATAGATGAATCCTAAGCCGTTTCTGAATTCAAGGTGGATAGACAGTGCGTTATCATCATTATCATCATCCTTATCTTTATCGTCGTGTTTATAGAGTAGCCATAATCAGTATCACCAGGAAAATCATTATCATTATCAGTATCAGTATCAACACCACAACCACCATCTTAATCATTATC
>NW_028234412.1:9863533-9866033 GCF_977035675.1 Penaeus japonicus
TCCTTTTCTCCTCTTCTCCGTTTCTCTCTGCCTCTTTCTTTCCCTTCCTCCTTCCACTTTTTCTCCCTTTTTGTCTTTCCCTGCTTCTTTCTCCCCCTTTCACTCCTCCATTTCCCATTTTTCTTCCTTTTTCCCCTCTGCTTCTTTATCTCCCTTTTCCTCCCTTCTTCCCCCTAATCCTCCTCTTCTCTTTCGGTCTATCTCTCTCTCCCTTTTCCTCCCTCCTTCCCCCTATTCCTCCTCCCTTTCCCTCCTTTCCTCCCTCTTGTTCCACCTCCCCTCCCTCTGCTTCTTTCTCTCTTTTTCCCTCCCTCCTTCCCCCTGTTCCTCCTTTCTCCCTCTGCTTCTTTCTCTCCCTTTCCCTCCTTCCTTCCTCCTTTCTCCCTCCTACTTATACCATCCTACCCATCCTCATCCGAAAGCATTCTTGGTGTTGGGACAGTTCGCGGGTCTTCAGAAAACGAAGTTGCTCGTGCCATTAAATCCTCTGATGAGATGGGTCTTTCTGCCCCCCCCCCCTCCCCCCAGCAGCACAGTCCTCTCTTTTTACTCAGTTTGACCCGCCCCGCTCAAACCCTTTGGTTCACTCACTCTTTCATTTCTTGGATTTGTTACTCTATCTTTCATCTTGTTTCCTTGCGCTCTCTTTCATTTTTTTCGTCTTGTTGCGGGTTTTTTTCATTTCCTCCATTCTCCTTTCTCGTCTTGTTACGCGTTCATTCATTTCCTCGTTCTCTTTTCCTCTCCTTCTATCTCATTTTCTCTTTTCCTCTCCCTCTTACTCCCTCCCTCCCATCACTTACTTTCCTCATTTTCTCTTTTCCTCTCCCTCTTACTCCCTCCCTCCCATCACTTACTTTCCCCATTCCCATCATTCGCTCACCCTACTAAACCTCCTCACTCCATCCTCCTCCTTAGGCCCTCATCCTCCTCACCCTAATACCCTGATCCTGAGGTATAACACTATCATCCCTCTTCCTCCCTGCCCACACGCACCTTCTCTTCTGAACCTCACCCTTTAGGAAGTGAATCTATGATCTCTCTCTCTCTCTCTCTCTCTCTCTCTCTCTCTCTCTCTCTCTCTCTCTCTCTCTCTCTCTCTCTCTCTCTCTGGGTTTCCATATTACGGGGGGGGGGGGGGGGGAAGTGCATTTTTAAAACTCTGACTGCATATGATGTAATCGTTAGAGATGCTTTCGTCAGCTTCATTTTCTGTCTTATCATTTCTTAATATCTCTCTATTTAGAGGCATGGAATGAAGAATGTTTAAAAAAAGCTAGGTTCATATCAAATAGAAAATTATACGCCTGCATAAAAGATAACATTTAATGGTAAGACCAACGGTAATGATAATATCATGAGAGATTTTCGATCGTGGGAAGAACGAGATCAGAAATTTGCACACAGCAAGACCTTATATAAAAATACAAAGTCTGTAACTTAAAAAAGATAAAAAATCAGTATTACAGTCATTTGACAAAACGCTGAAAAATGGAGCGAAAGGGCATGCATAATCTAACCAAGCAAAATATGAAAATTGCTTTATCAATATTTACATCACACGGCTCTGAAGATGAAACTATCGAAATGTTAAGAGCAACATCTTGCATTCAGAATTTATTCAGGACACTAGAAATTCAAATGTTTGTACCCTGACAAGTGAAGAAAAAACATAATGCTGTTACGTACTTTTTCTTCTTTGCCTAAAGAAGCTTTCAAGCATTTAACTTTTCTGCCTCCCGCTGTTGAGTATCTTGCAGCATAAATTTCAACTGAGTCGGTGGAATGTGGCAATTTTTACTCATTGTGGAAACGAAGAAGTCAAGCTTAATAAAGAAAAATGAGTTCGAAACGTAAATCCGAATCAGCTTAACGAAGAAGTCAGGACAGCTTCATTTTCTTTATATTTTTCTAGTTTCGGCTCCGCTTAGAGGCTGCGTTTGAAGTTCACAGAAATGATAATGATTATAAAAAAAAAAATAAAGACGAAAAATTTCATCAACAAACGTCTTCATTTCTTCCGTCATTTATATCCTTAAAAATCACACGCACATCCATGCAGATATGTACGAGACACAAACCCCCATCGAAATACATATAAACAAGCACACACGCACAAGACACTCACCCGTCTCTCTCCCACAACCCTAACACACGCAAAAACCAAGCACACACGCACCCCTACCTCCTCGCAACCCTATGACACACAAACTTAGCAAAATTATCATGACACAAAATAAAGGAAGCAACATATGCAATGCAACAACCGGCACTTTCCAACGTTTTTTTTTTTTTTTTTTCAGCTGACTTGTTTCCTGGCGCTAAATATGAGCCCTTATCAATATGCAAATTCCGCGAATGACTAAACACGCCTCGCATTCGACAAATTAGCATAATCAGGTTAATTTTATCAGCAAGCATTCCTTCAGCTGCAAAAAGAAATTGTTGCAACGCCTTTTCCCAGCACTCGAGGGTAAAATATACAAATTTGATCAAAGAC
>NW_028234412.1:9871033-9876033 GCF_977035675.1 Penaeus japonicus
AGATGGTATCCACATAGAGATGGTATCCACATAGAGATGGTATCCACATAGAGATGGTATCCACATAGATATGGTATCCACATAGAGATGGTATCCACATAGATATGGTATCCACATAGAGATGGTGTCCACATAGATATGGTATCCACATAAAGATGGTATCCATATAAAGTGGTATCCTCATAGAGATGGTATCCTCATAAAGATGGTATCTTTATAAAGATGGTATCTACATAGAGATGGTATCCTTATAAAGATGACATCCTTATCAAGATATTATCCTTATCAAGATGGTATCCTCACAGAGATGGTATCCTCATAGAGATGGTAACCTTATAAGGATGGTATCCTCATAGAGATGGTAACCTTATAAGGATGGTATCCTCATAGAGATGGTAACCTTATAAGGATGGTATCCTCATAAAGATGTTGTCCTTATAAAGATGGTATCTTTATAGAGATGGTATCCTCATAAAAATGGTATCCTTATAAAGTGATAACAGCGATAATACATTGGCCAAAACATGAGTCCGTAGAGCACATATGACATTATATAAATGTTGCACTGTCAAGTTAATCTAATAAAGAGCAAAATTACAGGTGGAGGTCATAAAATACAGAAAGAATGGTTTATCCGCGAGAGAGCGTTTTATCCTGTTCGTTGCAGATAAACGAATGAATGAGAGAGAGAAAGATAGAGAGAGAGAGGAAGAGAGAGAGAGAGAGAGAGAGAGAGAGAGAGGAAGAGAGAGAGAGAGAGAGAGAGAGAGAGAGAGAGAGAGAGAGAGAGAGAGAGAGAGAGAGAGAGAGAGAGAGAAGAGAGAGAGAGAGAGAGAGAGAGAGAGAGAGAGAAGAGAGAGAGATAGATAGATAGATAGAGAGAGAGAGAGAGAGAGAGATAAGGTGAGAGAGAGAGAGAGAGAGAGAGAGAGAGAGAGAGAGAGAGAGAGAGAGAGAGAGAGAGAGAGAGAGAGAGAGAGAGAGAGAAGAGAGAGAGAGAGATAGATAGATAGATAGAAGCAGAGAAAGAGAGAACTGGACAAAACAAAATATGACTCTAACACTTGTTGAATCACTATATCGCACGGACAAATAGAAAAGAAGGAATGAAAAAAAAAAAAAAAAAAAAAAAAAATCCAGTTCATAACATCCCTTAATTGTTACCTTTACAACTAACTCTCTCAGTGCTGTCTGTATATTTGCTCTGTCTGGCTTTAATTAATGATAATTTATAATTAGGTCATTGCAAGACGTTTTAGCAATATGACCTGACCTCCATTACCGATATATTCAAAGTCAAACACACGAGGAAGTATGAATAACAGCGATCTGTTTGACATTTTATGATCCCCTTTTCAATTTAGATTTTTCCAACCTGTTTTTTTTAATCGTCAAACTCCCGGGATAAAATACCCCTTTTTCAGCAGATTTGTCGACAAGGCTTCCGTTTTTGAGCAGAACATCGGTGAGAATAATGTCATGATTCCTACTAAACCATTAAGAGATGACCCATTAACTCGTAAATCCCTTGTCGTAAATCCCTTTATGAATCCTTGCTATAGTGTGACAAAGGAAGGTTCTGAATAAAACCTGTGCAGCATTTGGTTCGGAAAGTTTTTTTTTAATGATTTGATAATGCATAGACGAACTTTCATTGGCATGGACGTACACATAAACACACACACACACAGGCAAACCCCTCTCTCTCTTTTTTTTCTCTCCCTCGCTATCTCCTTCTCTGTCTCTCTTTCTCTCTCTCTTTCTCACTGTCTCTTTCTCTCTCTCTCACTCACTATCTCTCTCTTTCTCCTCCTCTTACCCATGCTCTTTATCTCTCTCTCTCTCTCTCTCTCTCTCTCTCTCTCTCTCTTTCTCTCTCTCCCCCCCCCCCTCTCTCTCTCTCTCTCTCTCTCTCTCTCTCTGTTTCTCTCTCTCTCACTCACTCACTATCTCTCTCTTTCTCCTACTCTTACTCATGCTCTCTCTCTCTCTCTCTCTCTCTCTCTCTCTCTCTCTCTCTCTCTCTCTCTCTCTCTCTCTCTCTCTCTCTTTCTCTCTCTCGCTCTTATTCTCTCATCCCCCCTCTCTCTCTCATTCTCTCATCCTCTCTCTCTTTCCTCCCTCTCTCTCCCTCTGTATCTCCCCATCTTTCCACTTATCATTTTACACACAAAAACGCAAACATACATAAATGCACACACAATCACCGCAGCCTCTCCCCCTCCTTCCCTCTCGTCCCTATAGCTGTAAATAAGGTACATATGTTTAACACTGACCAACTCGAGAACTTAAGCCATCAGCAAGGAGAGTCAAAAGCAATTAATTTTGGTCCATGGACGTGGCAGCTCCGTGATAAATTTCTGCAGCTGCTTAAAACGAGTGGATGGAAGCATTAGCTGGTAAGATAAATGACTGTAAGGAATGAAAGAGTTACGTTTTAAAAGCAATATATTTTTTTTTTCTTTCCTTTTTTTTTTTTTTTTTTTTTTTTAGCGAGAGGGGAGAGGTTCTGTGTTTCGTATATCGTATTTTCTTTTTTTTCCCCTTTTTTCAGGTTTTGTATTTGATACACATTTTTTTCTTCCTTTTAATTGAATTAGAATAGGATACGCTCATACAGCTATGTTTTTTTCGTCTTTTAATCACCAGCCTCCCTTTAGCACTAATGCTCCTACCGTTTCCCTTCACATCTTCAAGCGGAAAAATCAACATAAAAAACTCTTGAATGAGAAGGAAAGATATAACAGTATTTTTTTGTTCTTATTCCTTTTAACGAAATAAATAAAAAAACGTCTATTAATGATATTTACATGCAGCAACACCTGAAGAAATTCCCATTATTAGTGACGTGATTTCCGGGATTTTAGGTTGATATATAGACGTCTATTACAAATGAAATAATCTATTTGAATCTCCATCACAGACATTCCGAAATATAAAAGCATACATACACGCATACAGCCACGAACTCAGACACATACACAATGCAGATAATGCACAAACACGCACACAAACATAGCCACCTTCATAAACACACACACATGTAACATGTAGACGAATAATTTGCAGAAGAGATTTTTTTTTCTATTAATATATATGAAATTCTTTGTCTTTATCTCTCCCTCTCCTTCCTCTTTCTCTCGCTGTCTGTCTCTCTCACACTCCCTCTCTCTTTCACTCTCCTTATCTCTTTCTCTCTATATAAATCTCTCTCTTTCTCTCTCTCTCTCTCTCTCTCTCTCTCTCTCTCTCTCTCTCTCTCTCTCTCTCTCTCTCTCTCTCTCTCTCTCTCTCTCTCTCTCTCTCTCTCTCTCTCTCTCTCTCTCTCTCTCTCTCTCTCTCTCTCTCTCTCTCCTCTCTCTCTTTACCTCTTTCTCTCCCTGTCTTGCATCATCATTACTCGTTTTCAGCTTGACATTTGACCTTTCCAGAACCTTCCTAGTGCTTAATTTCTCGGCATAACAACTTTTTTTTCTCTTTTTTTTCTTTATTTCTTTTTTCCACGAATGATAAAGAAAGGGAAGGATCTAGGTAAGTACGTATGTAGAGATGAAAGAAAGACGAATATAAAGATAAATAGAGAAATAGAGATACTGATATACATTTACAAAAAAATATTTATATATATATTTATAGAGATATATATATGTTGATATACATATAAAAAGATAGATTTATAAATTGATATGTAGACAGATAGGTAAAGGAATGAATAGATGGATAGATAGATGGGTTGGTAAGTAAGTAGATAGAATAAAAGATAGATAGACAGGCAGACAGATGGAGAAGAAACGAAAAACCGAAAACAAGAGAAGTTCATATAAAACGAGAGGAAATAATATAAAACAAGATAAAACAAACGAAAACAGGAGAAAACAAAACGCAATGAATAGATATAAATAAGAAGAAATAAGAATAAAAAGGGTAGAAATGGTAAAAAACAATAAGAAGATATAAAATCACGAGGAAACGAAAGGAAACGAGAAAAAAAAAAGAAGAAAAGAAACAAGACGAACATACTCATGAAACAAGAGGAAGAAGAAAGAAAAAGAATAAGCAAAAGGAAACAAATATAGATATACTCATGAAACAAGAGAAAGAAGAAAGTAACTTGGGAGAAATAGAATAAGCAAGAGGAAACAAGAGGAAACAAGATAAAACAAAAGGCGACAGAGTTCTCGCCGTGACCCGAGTTCTCACTGATTGTGTTGCGAGAGAAAAGTCCGATGCCTTCTACCCCCCCCCCCCTCACACTCTCTTGTCTCCCCTCTGCTTTCCCTTCTCTTGTCTCCCCCCTCGCTCCTCCCCTTTTCTTTCTTATCTCTTGTCTCCTCCCGTCCTCTTTCCTTTCTCTTGTCTCCTCTTTCTCTCCTCCCCTATGCTTTCCCTTCTCTTGTCTCCTCCCTTCTTCTTCTCCTTCTCTCTCCTCTCCTCTGTATTCCTCTACCTTGTGTCCAATCTCTCCCTTCCCACTGCTTTCCCCTCCCCTGTTTCTTGTCTCCCTGTTCTCCCATCTCTCTCCACCTTGTGCAGTACCTTTCCTTGTGTCCTCTCTCTATTCTCTCCTTTCTCTTCCTCTCTCTTCTCTCATTTGTTTTACCTTAATCTCCCCTCTCCCTCTTCTCTTTTTTTTTTATTCTCCTCCCCTTCCTTTATTTTCTCTCTCATCTCCTTCCTCCAGTCTCTCCACCTCTCTCTCTCTCTCTCTCTCTTGACATCTGTCTATCCATTCTTTTTTGTCTGTATGTCTGTCTGTCTCCTATCTCTCTCTCTCTCTCACTCACTCACTCACTCACTCACTCACTCACTCTCTCTCTCTCTTTCTCTCACTCACTCACTCACTCACTCACTCACTCTCTCTCTTTCTCTCACTCACTCACTCACTCACTCACTCTCTCTCTCTTTCTCTCACTCACTCACTCACTCTCTCTCTCTCTCTTTCTCTCACTCACTCACTCACTCTCTCTCTCTCTCATTTACCTAGAGGAGCAATATTCTTT
>NW_028234412.1:9888533-9891033 GCF_977035675.1 Penaeus japonicus
ATTTCCCCGCATCGATTTCCCCTCAAAAGACCCGGGAGTTTCTGTAATTATAGAACGTAACGAAGAATCAGTGGAAGAGAAGAAATAATTGAATTGAAATTGACAGCAGCCAAAGTTTCCTTTTTGAAGCTGAGACAATCAAGTCATCTTATCTTCTCTAAACTTTATTGTCTGAACTTTCTCGAATTAAAACTTATTAGAGAGAAAGAGAAAGAGCGAGAGAGGGGGGGATGGGAGGGAGGGAAGGGGAGATAGAGAGAGACGGGGAGAGAGAGGGAAGGAGGGAGGAAGAGAGAGAGAGAAGGAAGGAGGGAGGAAAATAGAGTTAAAAAGACAGAGAGGGAAAGAGGGAGTAAAGGAGAAAGAAAGTGTGGGTGGGTGTGTGTGTGTGTATGTGTGTGTGGTGTGTGTGTGTGTGTGAGTGGCAGTGTGTGTGTGTCTTTGTGTGTCTGTGGGTGTGTGGGTGTGTGTGTGTGTGAGTGTGGTGTGGAGTGTGTGTGTGTGTTTGGGTGAGAGGGTGTGTGTATGAGGATGGGTGAGTGGGTGTGTGTTTGTAGTGTGTGTGTGTGTTTGTTTGTGTGAGTGTGTGTGTCGTGTGGTGTCGTGTACGATGCTCTACGGTGTGTGTGTCTTATAGTTTTTGGACATCACCCAACCCTATGTGAGTTTCTTAGTTATGGTTTTTGTGTGTGTGTGTCATTGTGTGTGTGGTGTGTGAGTGGGTGTGTGTGTGTGAATGTGTCGTGTGTGTTTGAGAGTGTGGTGTGTGTGTGTTTGAGTGATGTTGTTATTTGACAGTGGGTTGAGTGTGTGAGTTATTGTGTGTTTTTAGTTGGTGTGATATTTTGGTGTTTGATTTATGCTGAGTTTGTGAGTGGGGGTTTGTGAGATTGTGTGGTAGAGTGAGTTATATTTATATAGTGTTTGAGTGTTGATGTGATATTTATATTATTGTAAGATTGTCTCAACAACAGACATACAACTATCACTCAACACACACACAGACAATACACACTCAATCTCTCTCTACACTCACCACACACTCTCCATCACAACACAAAAACACACAACTTCTATGTTGTTTATTTTTGTTTGAGAGTTAGAGAGTTTTATTTATATATTTATTTTTTGATGTATATTAATTGTATTAAATTTTTATAGATATTTATTTATTTTTATATGTAGTTATATATATATTGAGATAGTTTTTTTTGAGAAATTTGAGTCCTTTTATTTAGAGTGTTATTAGTTATAGATAGTGATTTTCTATCGATATTTATAGAGATAGAGTGATATTTATATATATCCTAATTGGATATAAACTTTTATTTTATTTATATAATATTAATTTTTATATATTTATATACTTTTTTATATAGTTGTTTTATACGAATATAATTTATTTTTATTTATATATACTTTTACTATTTCTTACATACTATGTATATTGATATTTTTATATTTATATTGTTTGATAGATATTGTTTTTTGATTTATAGTTATGTTATCCAGAGACATATATCATATTTTGACCTTGGAGATTAGTTTGTGTATTGCTGGTTGTGTGTGTGTGTGTGTGTGTGAGTAGTGTGTTCATGAGAGAGAGTTAGTGTTTGTGTGTGTGTGTGTTGGTCCTGTGTGTGTGAGTGTGTGTGTGTGTGTGTGTGTTTGTGTGAGTGTGTGGGGGTGTGTGTGTGTGGGAGTGAGTTGTTTTGTCATTCGTTGTGTGTGTGGTGGTGTGTGTGTGAGTGCGTGTTGGGACTGTCTGAGTGTGTGTGTGTGTGAGTGGTGAGTGGGTGTGTGTGTGTGTGTGTGTGTGTTTGTGTGTGTGTGTGTTGTATGTGTGTGTGGTGCTGTGTAGTGTGTGTGTGTGAGTGTGTGTGGTGTGTGTGTGTGTCGGTCTTTTTTCGTTGTATGTGTGTGTGTGTGTGGGTTTGTGTGTGTGTGTGTTGTGTGTGTGTGTGTGTGTTGTGTATGTGTGTGTGTGGTTGTGTGTGGCGAGTGTGTGTTGGGTTGTGTGTGTGAGTGTTTGTGTGTGTGTAGTGTGTGGAGTTTGTGTTGTCTGAGTGTGTTGTGTGTGTGCGTGTGTGTGTGTCGTGTGTGTGTGTGGTGTGGTATGTGTGTGTGTGGTCTGAGTTATTTTTGTGGGTGTGTGTGTTTGTGTGGTGTGTGTGTGTGTGTGTGTTGTGTTGTGTGTGTGTGAGTGTGATGTTGAGGTACAGTGTATGTCTGTCGATTCTCTATGTCTCGCTCCTTTCTATGTGTATATCTCTCCTCAACTAGTGAGTGGGTGTGTGTGTGTGTGAGTGTGAGTTAGTGTGTGTAGTGTGAGTGTGTTTAGTGATAGATATTTATTTATATTTTTTTATTGTTTAACATAATTTATGTTGAGGTTTGGATACTTTGTTTTATATTTTGATATAATTTTTATTTTTAGTTTTAGTTGTGTTTTGTTTTTTATTTTTATTTTTTTTATATTTTATTATTCATAAGACAGTTA
>NW_028234412.1:9896033-9906033 GCF_977035675.1 Penaeus japonicus
GTATAGATATGTTGGTGTGGATTTTGCTGTGTTTGTTTTGTGTGTGGGTGTGTTGTGAGTTTTTTAGTGAGTTTGAAGGAGTGGATTGTGGGTGATTGTCATTGACTCTCTACTCTACTCTCACTCTACACACCACACGACACACACACACACACACACACACACACACACACACACCATATATATATATATATATATATATTATATATATAATATATAATATATATAATATATATATTATATATATATAAATATATATATATATGCATACATATAACAGAGAGCGCGCGCGATATATATTATATATATATATATATATATATATATATATATATATATATATATGGTATATATAAAGAATATATATATATAAGAATATATATATATATATATATATTCACACACTACAATATATATATATGTGTTGAGTGTTAGTGTCATAAGATCATATATATACTATATCACTCTAACTAAATATCACATATATGAATATATCCAATTTCTCTATCCCCTAACTATATAAACACAATGTAACGATACATGGATATACACCATACCCATACATATATATATCATATCTCATACTCATATATATATTCACACTAAATATAGTATACCACCCTATCCCAACCTATCCAAACCCCACCCACACACACACACACACACAACACACGCACACACACCGCGCGCGCGCCGATGCGATATATATATATATATATATATATATATATATATATTTTATAATGAATATATATAATATATATGAATATATACATATATACATATATATATAATATAATATATAGATTATATATAGATATATATATATATAATATATATATGCATATATGTATATATATATATATTATATATATATAGAATAATAATATATATATACGGATATATATGAATATATATATTATATATATATATATTAGTACGTATGTATGTATATATAAGTATGTATATATATATATTATTTGGTATAATACATGTATATATATATATATTGTGTGCTAATATATATATATGTGTGTGTATATATATAACAGTATTATATATATATATATATATAAATATAATACATATATATCTATATATCTTATCTATCTATGTATTATATATAATATATAATATATATATATATATTATATATATATTAATATATATATTCATACATATATATACACATAATAAAAAAATATATATATAATATATAGTATTAATATATATAAAAAAATATATATTATATATATATATATAAATATATATCTAATATATATATTTTGATTATATATATTATATATATACATACACACACACACACACACACACACACACACACATACACATACACACATACGTATGTATATAATCATGTAAACATGTAAGTGCATAAGGAGAAGTCGCTCAGTACGCTTGCCTCCGCGCAAAAACTTGCAGCGTTCGGAAGCAGATTCTTGCCAAAGTTCACAAGCACTTGTGTTAAGAGTACCCTCGAGCCTCCTCGCCGCTAGCTATGTAGGCGGCAAACTTTAGATTTAGTTAAGCCTTCGAGCTACGTTAAGTGCTTTATAAGTCTGTGTTGATAAGTACAAACATGTGAATTAAGAAATTAACTAGAAAAAGCTCACTCACACACACACACACACATACACACACACACACGCAGATACACACAACAAACACATACCCAAACAAACAAACACAAACACACAACCATAACTAACACACGCATAAAGTCCCAAGAACCGAAAGCGCATTTGCGTCATCGAAAAATTTGGATAAGTGGCTCTCAGATCCAGAAAGGCAAATTTGCGTGTCCTGTGTCGTTTCATCGCAACGTTGTTATTGAGGTCGCTAAGAGAAGACAATATCTATGGCCTTATCCGGCGTAATGTGGCGCGATGACAAAGGCATCTCATGGCGCCATTAGATTGTTTCGTGGGCTCTCTTGAACGCGGAGGGGGTGGGTTGGGTGTCGGGGGGAGGGGGGAGGGAGATTTCTGCACCGTGTTTTTGTGGGAGCGAGAGGGAGATGGAGGGAGGGAGAGGGGGTGGGGGATTTCTGAAGATAGACAGGAGAGAAAGGGAGAGGGAAAGAGAGAGAGATGGAGAGAAAGAGAGAGAGAGAGAGAGAGAGAGAGAGAGAGAGAGAGAGAGAGAGAGAGAGAGAGAGAGAGAGAGAGAGAGAGAGAGAGAGAGAGAGAGAGAGAAGGTGAATAGCAGAGAGAAAATCATGGCGAAAGAGAGAGCGAAATGGAGAGAAGAAATAGCGAATGAGAGCAGGAGAGAAAAAAGAGCTAGATAGATAAATAAAGAGAGAATAAGCTAGCGAGTGAGAAAAGATAGAAAGATTGAAAGAAAGAGATAGTAAAATAAGAGTGAAGAAGAGCGAGCGAGATAGAGGAAAAAGGAGAAGCAAATAAATAAACCGAAAAAAATGAGAGTTCCAGGTATAGAGAGGGAGAGCAAGAGAGACATGAGGAAGGAAAACGAAAGAGAGAGAGAAAGCAAAAAGATAACGGGAAAGGAAGAAAGACCGAAAGAAAAAAGAGAACGAAAGAAGTAGAGAAGGAAACGAAGAAAGAGACAGAGATGAAAAAGATGAAAACAACACTAAAGAATAAGAAAAAAAAAAGACAGAAAAAGAAGAATAATGAAAGAACGAGAAAGAGAAAGAGAGAAAGAAAGCAATCAGATAAAATCACAGCCCGCGACCGAGAGACACAGAGAGCATCCGATACGCCCTGTCCTCGGCGTTACTCCTCGCCTGTCCGCTTCGCTGGCCTCGAAAGGCAGACACGCTCCTCGGCATTCCATCTTGGAGGCGTTTCTGCGTGTGCTTGCAGGGAGGAGAGTGTCTGTTTGGAGTCTCTCTTTCTCTTACGCTCTCTTTCTTTCTGTTTCTTTCTTTGGTTTTATTTTTTTGTTTTGTTTTTTATTTTTTTTCTTTCTCTATGTCCCCTTTTTTATATCTTTTCCTCTTTTTTTCTTTTTCTCTTTCTTTTTTTCTTTCTTTCTTTCTTTTTTTTCTCTCTCTCTTTCTTTCTCTCTCTTTCTCTCTCTCTGTCTGTCTCTCTCTTTCTCTCTCTCTCTCTCTCTCTCTCTCTCTCTCTCTCTCTCTCTCTCTCTCTTTCTCTCTCTCTCTCTCACTCTCTCTCTTTCTCTCACTGTGAAGTAAGCTGAAAGGAAAAATAATGTATAGTAATGTAAAAAAACTATATAACATAAGAAAGGCAAAACAAATGTAAATTGCACTATATCTCTTTCTCTTGATTTATTTTGAAAAAGTTAGAAATATTAGTCAATAAAACACACTAAAATACAAGATCGATATTGAGGAAAGATTTTCGAGGAACAGATAACAATATGTATTTGTTTCGAAAAGTATAGAAAAAAAATAAGAAACTTTTTTTTAGACAATTATCTGAAAAAAAAACGAAGCTTACAATAAATAAACAGATTTCTAAATTCAAACATCTTCAAAGTATTAATTTTCTTGCTTTATCTCTATCTAGAAAAAAAAAGAATCACCAAAGCACAATAATAAAAATAAAAAAGAAAGAAAAAAATCCAAAACTTTTCTAACGTTAACCCACTGAAAAAAAAAAATAGTTTACGAGTAAGAAACTTCAATCGTCACACATTTCCAAACTTCATTTCGGATTTGGAAAGTCTTTCTAGGTACCAGCATCGGAAGCCACGGCTCAATTAAGAACATGAATTGAGAATGACAAGTATCGATCACTCGAAATGCATTTAGATTTCCTGCAATAAAGTTTTTTTTTTTTTTCCTTTGGGTTGGACTGATAGGAAATCGGATTTCTTGACTTGTTACTTGCACGTTGTCCATGACGGATTGCAAATGAATACGGTTGCATTGCATCGTGCATGGTCGATCTCCAAAGCATAGAGATGATCTAGAATTGCATAAAAAAATAGTTGCATGATTGCTATACAACTACGACTATGCAGTATCAACACTGTAATAAAAATAGATGTGTAAATGAATATTACAGATCATTATACAAAATATGCGCGCGCGCGTGTGTGTGCGTGTGTGTGTGTGTGTGTGTGTGTGTGTGTGTGTGTGTGTGTGTGTGTGTGTGTGTGTGTGTGTGTGCGTGTGTATGTGTCAGTGTGTCTGTGTTTATTTGTCTAAAATTGCTGGAATAATGCTCGAGTACATTTAATTGATATTCCACCGAAGTTACTTATTAGGTTATAGTGACGTAAATCCCAGGTAGAATGACCGTACGAATCGACCATCCGTGCAACCAGAGATACATGGCAACTGCAGGCTAGTCAATAACCTTTTCAATTATGAAAATCATATCTATTATCTGTTGCATTTAATTGTAATTCGAATCGTTTAATGTTTGTGCGTTATTAACTAGTAATACACCGGAGGATCTGTAATTAATCGTAATTTGAGTTTATAATTTGCTCAAGGATACTGACGTTTGAGTAGGGGGAGGGGGGGAGGTAGTGGATTGCATGGGGAAGGGAAGGGGGGGGGGGCTGGGGAAAAGGCAAAATTATGAAGATTAGGGGGGAGGTGAAAAGGCAAAACTATGAAAATTAGGGGGAAGGGGTGAAAAGGCGAAACTAGGAATATTTTTAGATGAATAAAGAATTATAGGCTACCGTGATTTGTTTTTACGTCTGAACTTCAGCAGGTCAAGGACTAAGCCGGTGACCTTGTCTCTTTGGATCCCCCCTCCCCCCTCGCATGGCCCAGGTCAGGGAGGAGAAAATTCGACCTCTGTACTTAAACCAAGAGAGGATTAATTAAACAGAAAAGACTCATCTAATTTCGTTATCATTAGAGTCATCATCATATTCATCATAACGCTTATCAAAATCATCAACTGTCATTCTCCCAAAAGAGTATCTTTTTTCTCTCTCTCTCTCTTTTTTTTTTTTTTTTTTTTTTTTTTTTGGTCAACGATGTTATTAATGATGACATATATTCTTATCTCTCTGTATATTACCATATCGCAACTCAAGACCAAATAGACCTGTCACTGTTATCAACATGATTCATATTTTGGTTCACATCTTCCTCAACAAGATTATCATTAGAATCACAATTATCACAGTTAGCAGCATTACCATAATTGTTCTCACTACAAAGGCATGGTCATAAATACCCTCATCATTACAAGATATATATCTAATTAAAATAAAACTATGAGCGAACGAAGCATAAGGGGAGAAGAAATGATAAAGTGGGTGAGAAATGAATAAAGAAGAAGGAAGGAGAAGGAAAATTTGATAAAAGGGAAGATCAGAAGATATGAATAGATAATGTAATTGGAAATATGGTAATATGTCGTGTGAAGGATTATAACAACCAATTTAAAGGTAATACCTAGATTATGAAAGGGATTCTACAGTTATTATGTTTGTACTTAAATTGTCAGCTCTGTACTTGTACGTGTAGACTGTTTATATGTGTTTAATTAATCTTTCAATGAATCTCTCTCTCTTTCTCTCTCTCTCTCTCTCTCTCTCTCTCTCTCTCTCTCTCACACACACACTCACATCGTCTCTCTCGCTCTCTCTCCCCCTCCCCCCTCTCTCACTCCCCCCCCCCCTCTCTCTCACACACCACTTCACTCGTCCTCTCTCCCCCCTCCCCCTCCTCTCTCAAACACTCTCTCTCTCTCTCTCTCTCTCTCGTCTCTCTCCCTCCTCTCACTCCCCTCTCTCTCTCTCCTCTCACTCTCTCTCACTCTCCTCACTCATTCTCTCCTCTTCTCCTGTCTCTCTCTCCTCTCTCACTCTCTCTCTCTTCTCTCTCTCTATCATCTCTCTCTTCTCTCTCTCTCTCTCCTCACTCTCTCTCTCTCTCTCTCACTCTACTCTCATCTCTCTATCTCTCATCTCTCTCTCTCTCCTTTCTATCTCTCTTCTCTCACTCTCTCGCGCTCTCTCTCTCTCTCTCTCTAAGTCTCTCTATCTATCAATTCTCTCAGATCTAGTTTTATTCTCACTCTCCTCCCTATTATTTAGAAGATCTCTAGTCTTTCGAGAAGAGATAGTCTCTAAATAACCATTAGTATGAGAGTATAGAGATAGGAATAGAGGAAGCACATGAATAGAGAGGAGAGAGATGTAATGGGATCTGTTTATCCTCCTTTTCCACACTGACATTAAACGAACTAACTAGATTCACTATATGTTTCCATACAGAAATAAACAAACTTACATCGTACAATCGAAACAAAAAAAGTAAAAGCGCGCGAACACAATTCTCGAAGAATCCATGAAACGCCTTTGAATTTTATTTTGAAAGGAAAAAAAAGAAGAAAAAAATGGCTCTCCCGAATATTGGAAAATGTCAGCAAATTCACCTCTTGGCCCGATAACACGCATTCTTCTCTTAATCCAATGGAATATCTAAAAAAAAAAAGAAAAAAAAAAGAAAAAGAAAGAAAAAAAAGAAATTCCCCACTGATGCTTTATTCAAAAGATTTGTTAGAGGCGAAAATATATTTTTTCATTGACGATTTCAGATCTAATTTTTATTTTACTGAATCTGCATGTAATATTCTTGATTTTTCTAGAGAGAGATAGAGAGAAAGAGAGAGAGAGAGAAAGAGAGAGAGAGAGAGAGAGAGAGAGAGAGAGAGAGAGAGAGAGAGAGAGAGAGAGAGAGAGAGAGAGAGAGAGAGAGAGAGAGAGAGAGAGAGAGAGAGAGAGAGAGGAAAAAAAGGCAAAGAGAAAGAGAAAGAGAGAGAGAGAAGGAAAGAACGAGAAAGAGAGAGACAGAGAGAGAGAAACTAAATGTTGAGGAGCTAACTGAAATTGATAAATAGAAATATCAACCCAGAGGGGATAGAAGGCCGAAAGAATCATGAAGATATTTCACAAACAGATATTTTCTCTCCCTCCATTAAGTCGCTAATTCCCCTGGCCTGCGATGCCACACGTTCGGTCATGAGGGGAGGAAGAGGAGGAAGAGGAGGAAGAGAAGAAGAAGAAGAAAAAGAAGAAGTAGGGAGAAGAGGAGGAAGAGGAGGAGGAAGAGAAGAAGAAGAAGAAAAAGAAGAAGAAAAAGAAGAAGAAGAAGATAAATAAGAAGAAGAAAAAGAAGAAGTAGGAGGAGGAGGAGGAAGAAGAAGAAGAAGAAGATGATAAAGAAGAAGAAAAAGAAGAAGAAAAAGAAGAAGTAGGAGGAGGAGGAAGAAGAAGAAGACAGTAGGAAGAGGAGGAAAAGGAGGAGGAGGAGATGGAAGAGCAGGAGGAGGAAGCGCTGGTGGTTTGTGGAGGATGGGGAGGAGGAGGATATATGTATATATCATATATATATATTATATATCTATATATATATATAATAAATCTATATATATATATATATCTATATGTATGAGTGGTGTGTGTGTGTGTGTGAGTGTAGAGTGTGTGATTGTGTATATGTATATATATTATATACATATATATATAAAACTATATAATATATAATATATATCTCTTATAATATATATACATACATACAAACATAATCTATCTATCTATCGATCCTATCTAGCTATCTATCCTATCTAATCTATCTATCTATCTATATATATAATATATATATGATATATATATTGATATATTCTATATACTTACAATACATACATACATAACACACCCACATACCCACCACAAACACACACACACCACACAACACACACTCACACACACTCTCAACACACACACACACCCCACACAACACACACACACATATAAATACTCTATATTATATATATATATATATATTTCATATGATATAATTATATATATATATATATATAGTATATATTTGTGTGTGTGTGTGTGTGTGTCGTGTGTGTGTTGTGTGTGTGTGTGTGTGTGTGTGTGGGTGTGTTGTGTGTGTGTGTGTGTGTGTGTGTGTATTATATATGTTACATACATACATACCTATCAAACAAACATATCTATCTATCTATCTATCTATTCTATCTTATCTATCTACTCTGTATCTATCTATCTACTATCTATCTGTCTAGTCTATCTATCTATCTATTATCTATCTATCTAATATCTATCATTATATATATTTTAAATATAAATATATAAATATATATTAAATATAATAATATATAAAATATATATATATATATTACATACATACATACAAACACACACATACACACACCACACACACACACACACCAACACCTCACACCCCCACAACACACACACAACCCCCCACAGACACACCACACACACACGCACACCACAACCACACAACACACACAACCACAACACATATATTATAGTATATCTTATATATATATATATATATATAATTATAAATCATATATATATAAAAATGATTATATATATATATATATATATATATATATATATAAAGAGTGTGTGTGTGTGTGTGTGTGTGTGTGTGTGTGTGTGTGTGTGTGTGTGTGTGTGTGTGTGTGTGTGTGTGTGTGTGTGTGTGTGTGTGTGTTAGAGTGTGTGTGTGTGTGTGTGTGTGTTAGAGTGTGTGTGTGTGTGTGTGTGTGGTGTGCGTGTTGTGTATGTGATTGTTTGTACTGTAAGTATGTATGTATATTTTAATATATATATATATATATAATATAATATATATATAACTAATATATATATAATATATATATATAGATAGATAGATAGTATAGTAGATATATCTGAACTATAGATAGAATAAAGATAGTGAAAATAGATAGATAGCAATATTTGTATGTATGTATGTATATATATATCTATTATATATATATTATATATATCTATTCTATCTATATATAAATATACACACACAAACACCACACTACACACACACACAACATAAAACAACGACACACACACAACACGACACACCGACATATATATATATATAAAAAAAATTATATATATATATATTATATATTATAACTATATATATATACAATATATAAGAATATATATAAATATATATATCTATACTATATATATATACATATCAATATATGTATATATATAAACTCAATCAATAGTAATAAATATATAATATATATATTTCTTATATATAATATATATATAATAATTAACTATAAGTAACACCCCCACCCACAACACACATCCACAACCCCCAAGGCACACACCCCCACATAACTAATATACATATAATATAAAACTATATTCTATATATTATATATATATATATATACTATATAATATATAAATATGTACATGTATATGTATAGCGCATATATATATAATATATAACAAATATATATCTATATATGATATATATATATATATATTTATATATAATAATATATATATGTATATATATATATTCATATATATATATATATATATATACTAATATAATATTATATATATATATGTGTGAGTGTGTGATGTGATGTGTGAGTGTGTACATATTTTTATCGTTTATTATATATCATACTATGTATATATATATATTATATATATATATATATATATATGATATATGTATATATATATAAATATATTTATATATGAAAATTGACCCTCATTAATATATCTATATAATGTATATCATATGTATATTTTATTATATATCACTCATATTTATATATTATATTAATATAATAATTTTATATGTATATACATACTCATATATACATATGCATAGAAATGAAAATAAACAGACAGACGAATAAACAAACAAAAAGACAAAAGAAAACGGAAAAGAAAAGACTATCAAAGGTCAACAAAGCAAAAAAGTGAAAAAAAAAGAAAGAGGGAAAGAACAAAAGAAGAAGAAGGGGAAGTAGAAAACACATTAGAGGGTTGAAGACCAGGGAAAAAATAAAACAAAAAACGAAGAAGAATATTAAAAAGATATATATTAATAAAAAGAAAAGTGAGAGGCCTTTTTTCCTAAAAAATGCAAAGGGCGTCATATTGTCACCTGGGCTTTTTCTCGGGGGTGAATGTGGAGTCTGAACAGCTGGTGTAAGTAAGTCTGCCGGAG
>NW_028234412.1:9911033-9916033 GCF_977035675.1 Penaeus japonicus
TTTTTCTGTTATTTTCTTGTATATCTTCACATTTTTTTTGTGCTTAGTTTTTTCTTCTTTTTTAGTTTATTTTCAATCTTCTTTTCTCTCTTTATTGTTTCCTTCATATCTTCTTGGTTTGTGCTTATCTTTATTGAGTTCTATTTATCGGTTTGTTATTCTTCCCTTGTTTCTTTTTAATTTTTTAATTTTCCTATATCATCCCCTCCTCTCAAATCTCTTATAATTTTTCTTATTCTTTTGACTTTTTTTCTTCATACTTTTTCCTATTTTCCTGCATGATGTATAGTGTCCATGCTTTTTTTCTGTTATACACAACATTTCTTGTTTTGCTCTCTTGTTTTTATTTTTACATCAGTATAAAGTTTATTTTCTTTTAGATATGAGAGGGATATCAACAAGCTATTTGAAATCATAATTGATATCTGTTTACTCGTTATTACTATTTGATTTTGCTACATGTATATGCATATATACATACATACATATATATATAAGTTATTTATTATAGATATTGAGTGTGTTTTTTATTTATTTAGTTATATATATATTTTAATTTTATATATTTATGCATATATATATTTATATATATATAGATTTATATATATGCATATTTATATTTTATATATGTATAGATATATAATATTATTTATATATATTATATATATATATAGAGAGAGAGAGAGGGATGCATATATACATATACATCCTACATACATATATATAATATATATATATATATGTGTGTGTGTGTGTGTGTGTGTGGGGTTTGTGTGTGTGGTTGTTGGGGTGTGTGTTTGGTTTTTGTGTGTGTTGTGTGTGTGTGTGTGTGCGTATTTTGTGTGTGTGTGGTGTGTGTGTGTGTATATATATATATATATATAAATTTATATATATAAAATATATATATTATATTATATAATATATATTTATATATTATGTATATATGTATGTATGTATGTGTGTATTATTTTATTTATACATAATATAATAAAATATAGTATATATATAATATATATTATTATTTTATATATTTATATATATATGTACACACACACCCACACACCATTCACACACACACACACACACACACACACACTCAACACCACACACACACACAAACACACACATATACTATATATACATAAATATATATATATATATATATATATATATATATATACATATATATAAATATTTATATATGTACTATATAATATTATATATTTATATATTTATATAATATATTATATTATATATATATTATATATATATATATACATAATACATACATATATATATATTATATTATATATATTATATATATATATATATATATATTAATATATTATATAATATATATATTATATATATTTATATATATATATATAATATATATATATATATTAATATTATATATATATATATATATATATATATATATATATATATATATATCTTTTATTATGATTTTACATATCATTATATTCTTATATTTTTTAAACATGCCATATAATTTAGATATGAAACCATTGTTCATGTTATATAAGTTTATCATAATCATTCATATTGATATTCATATTTGATTATTATGACCTTCTTTATCTCCAACAAGATTTTTTTTTTTTTTTCAGCTAATCCTATTCCTCTTCATTTATCTATTTATTCAACATATGTAAAAAGCGCTCGCGTTGCGCTGTGCTATATCACTCTTTTAAAAATTGAGGATGAAAAATTATGAAAACCAACTTTATATATATATATATATATTTTTTTCCCTACAAACTCTCTATAAAAAAAACTAATTACTCTAAAGCAACAGAGATAAGTTCAATCTAATGTATTTATCTAAGAAGATTACACTCACATTTATGTTCATATTAAACCGAAAAATACTCATATTAAATTCTATGACTTTACTTCATTGCGGTAGCATATATCGGAAATGTTGGCATTATTATCGTAATTTTCTTTTCTCCAAAAGTGCTCACATTATTGTACGAGTTTAATAAGAGAAAACATTAGCCATTGGTTTTTGGTCGAGGCAGTTAACTATAATGGAGAGTCTTACTATATTTCCAAGGAAAGGATTATTGCCTACCGTTTTTTTCTTTGTTTGTTTTGTCGTCTTCTCTTTGGTTAGTTTTCTGCTACTGCGCTTTCTCTGTTTCTGTTTTTTTTTTATATATATATATATATATTTATTTATATATAATATATTATATTAATATATAATCATATATATAATATATATTTGATATATATATATAGTAATGTTGATATATATATATATATACTATTATATATATATATATATATATATGATATTTATATACTTATATTTCATAATACTATTACCGTATATAGGTAGAAATATATGCACCTGCTATACACATACACATATATACACATTATATACGCATGGTATTATATATATATATGTATATATATAATAATATATTATTTTGTAGGGGGATATATATATATATTAATATATATGGTTATCATCATAATGTTATATATATTTTATAAAATACCTATATATTGTATTTATATATCGATATCTATATTAATATATATGATGTATATAACATTATATATATTATATTTATATTATATATATATGATATAATCATATTATATATTAATATATATGTATATTCAGATTCAAAAACTATTCAATGTAGTACACTATATCGATCCTAATCCTTTTAATCTATACAGTATTTATATACATATAATATTAATATATATACTATATATATATATATATATATATATTATATATAGATATAATATAACATTTATACATTATATTATAGTAACTCTATTATATATTCCATATATATATTACTATCTAATTATATCAATCTATCCATATATATATATATATAATATATATAGAGTATATAATAATTGTAGTTATATAATTTATCATAACGAATTATTATATATATATATTATATTATAGATATAGATATACTGTATATATCACTATATACATAATATTATATTCATTTATATATATATGTATATTTATATTATATAATTATATATATATTATATATATTAATATATATACATATAAATATATTATAATATATGTATATACTATAGTCTATTGTATGCAGTATATATATATTGAATCAAAATATAATATATTATATATATATTCATATATATATATATATTATATATCTATATTCATATATAATATATATATATCGATATGATGCAGTATATCTATATCTATCTATCTATTATCTATCTATCTCCATTCATTATATATAGATATATATATATTATTTATATTATATATGTATATACTATATTAATAGATTATATATTTATATATATAATATATATATATTATATATAATATTATAGATATGAGTTAGTTATATGGTATATATACATATCTACGATATATATATTATATGTATACTACATATTCTTATATATATATTATATTATATTTATAGCTATTATTTTATATTAATATTATAAAGAATATATATATATGTCATAGTATATAATATATATATATATATTACTATATATATATTATATATGTTACTATATATATATATATATTATTATAATACCTATTATATATTATATATATATATGACTATTTATATCATATGTTGAGTGTGTGTGTGTGCGGGGGTGTGAAGTGTGTATGTATATCTAATATTCTTTATTATAGTATATATTATATATATATATTAGTATATATAATATATATCACTATACTTACATATAATGTGTGTGGTGTGTTGTATTGTGTGTGTTAATTTATGTATACCATATAGATATATATTAACATAAATCGGTATATATATATATATTATATAATTATAACTATTTAAGATTAATATATATATATATATATTAATATATATAAATATATCTATGTCATGGATGTATGTAGGCTATATATAAATATATATATATAGCTATATATATATATATATATATCAAATATATATTATAATATTATATAATATATATATATTAAATATATCTCTATAATCATACTTATTTACTATACGATATGAATATATCTATATACTTAATATCATATATGACTATATAAGATTACCTTATAGGTTATATATATCAGCTATATATATATATATAATATAAATATATATATATTATTCATATTATATATATATATATGCCATATTCTCTATATATATATGAAATATATTTATATACTATATATATATATGATAAAATAATATACACTATAAATATCTATTAATAATATATGCAATAAATATTCATAGTTTATATATACTATTTATTATATATATAATATCATTTATCCATTTATCAATACTATATATAAATACGCTATATCTATATATCCATATATATATATAACTATATCCATATATATCATATATAATATATATATATATATATATTGGAATTTAATATATATGAAAGAATATATAAGATATATATTATATATATATGGATATATAATATTATATATATATTATTATATATATATATTATAATATATATATTATATACATATCTATATATAGTTTATATATATCTTATATATCATATATATATATCCATATATATATATATTTCCATTCTATATATATATACTATATTCTACTATATATATATATATATATATATTTATATATCATACACCAATTATACACTTCCTATATTAAAACGCATCTTCCATATATGATGTATATATATGGTATTAAGATATGTATATATATATAGAAGAATATTTTATTGATATTTCAATAAGTATATATATAAAAATTATATATATATATATATATATATACAAACGACCACACATACAACTCACACCAATATGTAATTATAATATATATTTGATAATATATATATATATATATATGCGGCTTATGTATAGCTGATATTTGGATATATATAATATATATATTTCTATATTATATATACACAAACACATCCACACCCACACACACATACACACA
>NW_028234412.1:10033533-10038533 GCF_977035675.1 Penaeus japonicus
TCGTTCTGTTATCAGTTATCACGGCAGTTGAGTAAGTACATAGGATGTTTGTGTTTGTACCACTCACGGTGAATATAAACCATACACCATTTTTTCTCATACATCATTGTTTCTCGTTGCTATAATAACTCATACTGCAAAATGTTGTAGAGTCTTATTACTGCCATATTCAAGGGGTGTTTTTTTTTTCAGAACAAGTCATCCTTATACGGGAATGCATTCCTGCTACACTCATTCCGAGCAATACTACAGCTCCCACAAACCTGAACACATAACATTTTTACCTCAATACATGTACCCTACAGTTACGTACGCCAGCATGTACCCTTGCATCAGCTATATATATCACGGTATATTTAAAGCCGGGAAATCCATCGCGGTGGAATCAGGCAACATAAAGAGAAGCCTTGGGAAGGGACTTTGGTATCCCTGTCGGTCGGTTTGCCTTCTTTATCTCCAGGAAGACGATGCAAGAAAAGTTGCGACGAAACACGGGGGACGTTGCATCTTGGCTTGTGACGATGATTGCAGTGTTTCTCCTTCGTCGTTTTTCTTCTCCTTCGTCCTTTTTCTTCTCCTTCGTCCTTTTTTCTTCCTCATCTTCTTCTTCTTCTTTTCTTCTTCTTCTTTTTTTTTCCTTGTTCTTTCTTTCTTCTTTTATTTTTTGTTTTTTTCTTTTCTTTTCTTCTTTGCTCTCTCTTTCTTTTTTCCGTTTAGCATTTTCTTCTGGGGATTATTCATTTTCTTCTTGCATGCCTTAATTTTTTGCGTGGGATTTCTCTCCCTCATTTGCATATACTTATTCCATCTTCATCGCATTTCCACTCCCATCGTTTCATTAAGAATTTTGCGTTTCATTTCTTAAAGGAACTCAATCACTCGGTCTTGTTTTCCATTCTCTCTTCATCCCACTTTTTTAACCTTCCATGTCTATCTATCTATCTATCTATCTATTTATCTCCTTTACGCATTCTCTCTCTCTCTCTCTCTCTCTCTCTCTCTCTCTCTCTCTCTCTCTCTCTCTCTCTCTCTCTCTCTCTCTCTCTCTCTCTCTCTCTCTCTCTCTCTCTCTCTCTCTCTCTCTCTCTCTCTCTCTCTCTCTCTCTCTCTCTCTCTCTCTCTGTGTCCTTCTAACCTTCTTCTTTACCCCCCACCTATCTACCCCCTTGTCCCCCCTTAACCCCCCTTTGCCCCCCGTGCCCCCCTCCCCCCTTCCCTCCCGCCAGTGACCCCTCGTCATTCGCAATTTACGAACTCAAACCTCAAGGCAAGGCGCTCGAAATTGCTTGAAAAGATTCAGTCATTTTGTCTCTGGTTCATTAAGGGTCATATTTTCTTTCCCTTTATGCGGGATGATCTACCTTAAAGGTGGTTGTGGGTTAACACTATAATGTAAGCGCTTGTTAGCAAGAACGTATGACCTGTCAAACAGGTCTCTCAAAACATATTTTATCTTTTATCTTCTTTTTCTTTTAATCTTACTGAAGAAAATTACCTCCAAATGAACATCTTAAGACGATGGTAATCAACTGACCATTGCGTCATTGCGACTCCTAAGGCAGGAGATCAAATGCGTGATAATCAAGAGAGGAAGATGGTAAAGATTCGAGATGACGAAGTAGAGAAGGTCAAATGAAGTAAAGAGGGAAAGTGGGGAAAGGGGGAAAGGGGGGGAGGGGGTAGAAGTAGAAGCGAGAAGCATAAGCAGGAAGGAGATTGAGGAGGAGGAGCCGAAGGAAGAGGAGCAGTAGCAGGAGAATGAGTCTGAGGAAAAGGAGGAGAGGGAGCACGAGCAGAAGGAACTAGAGAACAAGCAGAGACAGAAAGAAGAGGAAGATGAGGAGGGAGATGAAGACGAGGAAGAGCAACAGCAATATGAGGAGTAAGGGGCTTAAGGAATAGAATAGAAGGAATAGAAGGATGAGGAACAGGATTAGCATGAGTTCTAGAAGGAGGAGATGGAGGAGAAAAAAAGAGGAGGAGGAGGAGGAGCAAGTGCACGAGTAGGACCATGAGAAGAAGGAATAAAGAGAATAAAGAAGGATAGAGGCAAAAGCAGAAGACACAGCGACTCGACGTTGAGCAAAGGTGGATCTCAAGGGAAGGAAATTACCCCGTTATCCTGCTTGGGATCACTCGGAATTACATCCAAGGATTTAGGAGTTAAACACATATACAGTGACTGTTAATGAGGCGAGCGTTGGCTTCACAAGGATCCAGTGAAGAGTTGAGGTTCCAGGAAGTAGCGCTAGTGGTACTGTGTGTGTGCGTGTGTGTGCGTGTGTGTGTGTGTGTGTGTGTGTGTGTGTGTGTGTGTGTGTGTGTGTGTAAATAAGTATATAAAAAATCTACCATTATACCTCTAGACTTATTGACAAACCATCCATGTGTTCCCCACTCTACAAAACTCTCGCCATATTTGCAACAATACAATGCAGCGAGAAAGATTTTGCCAAAGCTTCTCCAGTCTAGACACACGTACGCACACCAAATGCAGTTAAGGTCAACAGATGCTCAGACCTCGCTAAGCAATTCGGTTCGATAGCGAAGTCAAGCTCACAACATACAAAGATAAGCGGGGAATGCAAGGTCGTAAGGCCCAATCTCATGTGGTAATGAACTCGAAGATAAACACTATTTCTCTCTCTCCCTCCTTTTCGGCTTCGTGCGACAGGTAATGATGTTTTTACCTTTTGTTTTTTGTATATAACTTTCCTTCTTTTGGGGGAGGGGGAATAGGAAGTAGACATATAAGAAGAAGGAGGAAGACTTAATGAATAAGGAAGTTGGAGAAAGGGAGAGGAGGAAAAACAGACAGAGCCACACAAAGAGTGAGAGAATGAAAGAGTTAGAGAGTAATAAGAGAGAAGAAAGGGAGAGAGAAAGAGTAAAACAGATAGAAAGGGAAAAAAAGCTGACAGACAACGGAAGAGAGAGAAAGACAGAGGATGAGAGAGAGGGGTAGGAAGAGAGGGAGAGGGAGAGAGAGAGAGAGAGAGAGAGAGAGAGAGAGAGAGAAACGACAATAGTAGATAGATAAATAGAAAGAGAGAGAAAAACAAAGAATAAGAGAAGAAGGGCGAGACTGAGAGTCTGGACTAGCCAGAGCCTTAACCTTGTAAAGTTTATAAGAAAACTGATCATTGCCTACCGAAGACCAAGCAACAGTATTCAGATAAAAACAGAACAGGAGAAAGAATACATATCGCTAAAGAACTAAAAGACATTTTTAACTTTTTTACTTTTTCATATATCTTACTATATTTTAATTTTCTTTCTTTCTTTTTTCCTTCTGTTTTCAAAATACAAAGAGACTGTGAAAATTCTTCCTCGCTTTTATCTTCTGGTGACCTCACTGCTTAGTTTTATTCACGTAAACTGTATTTCCTAACTAAGAAACTCGAAGAAATGTAAACAAAAATAAGGTTAATGATGATGGTGATGATGATGATGATGATGATGATGATGATGATGGTGATGATGATGATGATGATGATGATGATGATGATGATAAGATGATGATTATGTCAAAGATATTTATAAAGATAGTAATTGCAGTGATAATATTGATAATGATAATAATGTTGATAATGATGATAATGTTTATGATAGATGATGATAATGATGATGATGATGATGATGCGAATAGAATAATGGTGGTGATGATGAATCTTAGGTGTAATGATGAGGATGATGATGGTGAGGATGATGATGATGATAATATGATGGTGATGAATATGATGATGATGATATGATGATGATGATGATGATGATGATGATGGTGATGATGATGATGATGATGATGATGATGATGGTGATGATGATGATGGTGATGATGATGATGATGATGATGATGATGATAATGATGATGATGATGATAAGATGATTATGTCAAAGATATCTATAAAGATAGTAATTGCAATGATAATATTGATAATAATAATGATACTAACAGTAATATAACGATAATGATGAGAATGTTTATAACAGTAACTTTGATAATAATAACCATGAAGATGATATAGAAAACGACAATAGTGATAATGATGGTGATATCAATCTTTGGTGTTAATGATGTTGATTATGATAAGGAGGATGATAATGATGATAAGCATAATAATAAGTTATAGTAATAATGATAATAACAATAATGAAAATGCTCAAGAGGATAACAGTAAAGTGATAAAGTGATTATAGTAATAATAACAAACAATAATAGTAATGATAATAATAATGATAACAAGAACAATGATGAAGATAAAGATGATGATAACAAAATACCCATAACAATGATAACGTACCCCCACCCCCCACCCCACCCCCAAGCTAAAAGTACCGATCATCACCATAATCCATAAACATTGACATTGACTTCCCTTGATCTAAAACCATAACCAATCCTCCCATACCCAAAGCAAAACAATTTAGAAGAACATACATACAAAAAAAAAAAAAAAAAAAAAAAAAAGTTCTTTATGTTTATCATTTTTCATCGATAACGATAGAAGATTCGAGGTTTTCCGTCGTTGACTGATTATGCGGAAGAAGGTTCAAGGCAGATGGAAGGGCGTTTGGCTTCATCTTTTGTCGTGTGTGATGGTTGTATCGACAGGGGGGGAGGGGGAGGGAGGGCGAGGGAAGAAGAGAGGGAGGGAAGAAGAGAGGGGAGAGGGAGGAGAGAGGGAGGGGAGAGGGAGGGATTGGGGAGGGGACCGCTTAAAATACAAACCCAGAGAGCAACATGGCCGCGAGGGTATCCTATAGCCACAATACGAGTCCCATTTAAGTATAGGCAGGAAGAGAGAATCTTGATTTTTTCTTTCTTTCTTTCTTTCTTTCTTTCTTTCTTTCTTTCTTTCTTTCTTTTTCTTTTTCTTGTTTGTTCCGTGTTTCTGCTGATCGATCGATTTACTCGATTTTAGATTTTCACCTTTTAATTTTTCTTCCCCCTTTCTCTTCTCTTTTTGTCCACTTCCTCTTTTTCTTCTTTTATTTCATTT
>NW_028234412.1:10043533-10051033 GCF_977035675.1 Penaeus japonicus
CCCCGACGGTCTCACGGAAAGACGTCTGATGTACCGACCTGTAATACGGTCCACTGCGAAGTACCGCGAGCACGGTTACTTTCCGCCCGGCGCAGCTCCGGCAGATTTTCGGCTAACAGAGCCATGAGTATTGCTCCATGCAGCAAATTGACCTAGCATACGGTCACGTTAAGAAGAGATACTGTCAGCACGGCAACGTTTTTGGGCAAAGCAGCCGCGCCTCCCTTGGAGAACTCATTCCCGGGTAAGGCAACGACCTATCACGGTCATATCAGTAATTATAAAATTTCTCATGTTAATGATAAGTCTTAATTCTATTCCTTCCAATTTCTTAGAATGTCGCACATGAGCAGTGAAATCCTTTTGTTTTGTGATGCATTTCTTCTTACATTGGATTTTATCTTCCCTTTTTATTCCAGATCTCTCATCACAAATCAAAACATCATGTGCGTTCTCTGAAATCCAACTTAGTATACCCATATCTACTCTTTCTTTGTAGTATACTTACTCTTTATTTTTTAGAACTACTACAGCCAAGGTCACGTGATTTGAATTATCTTGACATTACAATATATTTCCATCTTCCCTGCATATGTTCAATAATTTTCTTTATCAAGATTATTCCAGCAACATATTCTGATGTTACAATTGTTGCACTGCAATCCATGTCTCCCTTAGTACTCTTTAACAGAAAGGCAGAGATTGATTATCATCTTATTACTTACTTGACCCATTCTGCGCCGCAATCTACATATTTCCTGTCGAATGTGTCGGTTAAACTACATGCCGCATCATCTGTCGACGTGCCGCAAAATGCCCAAGCAAGTTAAGTTAATCATCATTACTTCGGTTATGTCTAAATAATATTTTGATATCTATATATATGCAATATCTATAGGTCTCTACCTCCCTCCCTACTGTTTTGGCACTGCCAATCATGAATGCAATTGCTATGTATGCATCGGGCACTACTTTGTCACTTCATTCCAGGTGTGCAAATTGAAGATGATTCCATCAGAACGGCTTGGCACACCAGCCTTGTCAACCCTGATGTCCCGACGCCGCCATCTTGAGGACCAGCGCACCTTTGCAACCGCATGGGTTTCGTTGCACAATCAAGATGTTTGTCTACTCGGGGTGTTGAATCTTCCTATTACGGTGAAACAGAGATATAGTAAACGCGTATACTATTTCTCTTATTCCTTGTTTTTGCACTTTTGCCCATTCATGCCTAATATTCTGATGGTATATATCTTTGCAAGTCGAGGACGACTTGTTTCATAGGTGGCCGAGCGTTGTGAGAATGATATAGAATGCTCATATATAATTATATATTATGCTTATATTAGATATTAATTACAGCAATAGATCCATATACAAATGTAGGAATTTTCGTACTCTAACTAGTGAGGCAACCGCGAGGTCAGTCAGTTAACTTTGAGTGATGGGTGACTTACTCATGGCTGCCTTTCCAAGTACCTTAGACCCTCAGAAGGAGCTTAATTCCTCGATAGTCACGCCTCCTACATTCCAGACTACCTGTCCACATTACCACCGTTGGGGGACGTCGGATGCGAAGCCTTTCCCATATAAAGCAGGATGTTTGGAACACACACGATCAGGACCGGAAATCGGACTCTGCTTCCACTGACGCCGATTTCTCCGCTTGATTTACACGTGTTGTGATATTGTTTATTGCTGTGACCTTGATTGCTGTAGTGAATATATCTTTCGTGCACCATAACGGCAGTCAATCTGCGTTATGGAATAAACCTGTAACGTTCAAACCCTGTGTCTGACATCACCACCTATCTTGTGCTGGGTTGTCAGTTACGATAGACTAAGACAACCCTCACAACTGATGGCAGCGGTGGTCCACAACTGATTCCAGCGGTGTAACCCTCACAAACGAGTGCCAGCCGGTGGTGCCACGATTTTGCTCCGAAGAAGCCCGCTACGCCGAACGTTACCTACCCTCCCGCCCACCCTCACAGAATGATGTCAGCCAGAGTCTTGCTCGCCTCCTATATTCTTAAAACTCGTGGACCGCTCGGCACGTGCTTTCATTTTTTTCACTCGCACGTGATCGGAGCAGTAAATACGACGCGTCAGGCGGAAAATCAAGGGTCCCCCCCCCCCCCCCACCCCCCCCCCCCCCCCCCCCCCCCCCCCCCCCCCTAAAATAATGCCTTTTCTTAAGCTCTGCGCGTCTTGGTCTCATTGTCCCCGTGTCTCATTTCACCCTATTTTTCTCCGACTATTTTTTTTCCACTCTTAATAACCCATTTTTCCCTCAGATTTTTTCTCTCAGTATGTGTTTAACAAAAGATATCTTTTCGCATTATCTGTAATTTATTTATTTTGCGATTTACTACCTTTTGCGTAATACACACACACACACACAACTCACTTTAGATACACCATCTACACTTTTGCATTAACTGTTCTTATCTTTCTGTTCACAAACACACTTTGACACTTCAACTAGGATGTCATGGCATAAAACGAATATTTAGTAATTCGGTAGGACGACGTGTGCCACCCATAATAATTCATTTATCGCCCTCGTTTTGTTGAACATTAAGTGGAAGTTTATTTTTGACAGTATTTCTCGCCTAATTCAATCTGTACTAATCCTTCCTCTCCCAAAATCCCCCCCTTTTCTATGATTGTATCTTGACGTTGGACAACTATTGAGAAACTAGTTGAGAACGATAATGCTACTGAATATACTTTAAATCGTCGATCCTACAGTTCCACAGATCATTCATGTATTTCGAGTTACCTAATTTCTTGGTTACTGTCATCAGCATCTCCTCTGTATAAAGAAAATTAACCATTTTTTGAGGACAAGATACGGTTTTCATCCCATTTTACCCAGTCTCGGCCTACCACAAAGCCTCCCTCCACGAGGTGATGAGGACCCGGGTAGCTTCGGTGGGGTTTGGTTTATTTTGGGGTTTTTTTTTTCATTCATCGTCATCTCAAGGGACCGCCCAGATCGGTCATTTATTTTCTGTTATTCCGGGCCTGCCCCGATGTTATGAGCTAGAGAGAGTTATCCACGACCGGTTCTTACGAGAAGACGTCCATTGTAACCGACCTGTATACGGTCCACTACGAGAGTACCCGCGCGAGCACGAGATACTTCCGCCCGGACGACAGCTCCGCAGTTTTTAGGCTAACCAGCCCCTCTGAGTATTGCTCCCTGCCCAGCAAATTGACCCTTGAGCATTACTCGGTCACGTTAAGAAGAGATACAGCCAGCACCGGCAACGTTTTTTTCGTGCCAAGCAGGCCGCGCCTCCCATTGGCAGAACTCAATTCCGAGGTAAGGGCAAGCGACCTATCACGAGTCATATCGAGTCAGTATAAAATTGACTCTCAATGTTAATGAATAAGTTCTTAATTAGTCTTTCCTTCCAGATTTCTTAGAAGTCGCACTGTGAGTGCAGTGAAATCCTTTTGTTTTGTGGATGCTCATTCTTCTTACTTACACTTGGATTGTATAGATGTAACTTCCCTCCTTATTCCAGGCCTCTCATCACAATTCAAAACATCATGTGCGTTCTCTGAAATCCGACTTGTATACCCATATCTACTCTTTATATGTAGTATACTTCTAATTTTTCAGAACTACTACAGCCAAGGTCACGTGATTTGAATTATCTCGACATTGCAATGTTTCCATCTTCCCTGCATATGTTCATAATAAACCGGAATCCATGTCTCCCTTAGTACTCTTTAACAGAATTGCAGAGGTTGGTTACCAACTTAGAACTTACTTGACCCCTTCTGTGCCGTTATCTACATGTTTCCTGTCGAATGTGTCGGTTAAACTACATGCCGCATCATCTGTCGACATGACGCAGAGAAGACCAAGCAAGTTAAGTTAATCATCACTACTTCAGTAATCTCTAAATAATATATTATATCTATATTCATGCAATATCTATACGTCTCTACCTCCCACCTTACTATTTTGGCACCGCCAATCATCATTATGTATGCATCGGGCACTACTTTGTCACTTCATTCCAGGTGTGCAAGTTGAAGATGATTCCATCAGAACGGCTTGGCAAACCAGCCTTGTCAACCCTGATGTCCCAGACGCCCGCCTCATCTTGCAGTGACCATGCGGCGCCTCGATCCGCAAACCAGACGTGGGTTTCGGTTGCCGCACAATCAAGATCGTTTGTCTACTCGGGGTGTTGAAATGTATCACTATTATGGTGAAAGACGAGATGATGTGTTACCAATGCGGCGCTTTATACTATTTCTCGTATTATTCTTTGTTTTTGACACTTTTACCCTTTTCATGCCCAATATTTGAGTGCTATATATCTTGTTGCAAGTCGAGGACGACTCTGTTTCATAGGTGGCCGAGCGTTGTGACGGAATGATTATAGAATGCTGATATAGTATGTATCTATATTTAGCTTTATATTTAGCTATTAATCCGTTATCAGCTCATAGATGCCATATACAAATGTAGGAAATGTTTCGTACTCTAGTGCTAGTCTGAAGGCAAACAGCTCGAGGTCAGGATCAGGTTAACTTTGAGTGATGGTGACTTAGACTCATGGCTGCCTTTCCAAGTACTTTAGTACTCCTTCCAGAACGAGCTTAATTCCACGATAGTCACGGCCTGCCTACAAAATTTCCAGAATCTATCCTGTCCCATCATTCCTAGAACGTAGAGGGGGACGTCCGGATGCGAAGCTTCCCATATATGCCAGGAGATGTGTTTGGGAACAACAACCGACAACACGGGATCGACTACTACCACTGAAAGCCCGATTTCCTCCCGCTTGTGATTACACGTGTTTGTGATATTGTTATATTGCTGTGACACCTTTGTGCTGTAGTGACCTATATGGCGGCGATGGGTCGCTGCCACCATAAAGGGCAGACTATCTGCTTATGAATAAACCTGTAAACGTTTTCACGACCCCTGTGTCTGACGATCACCTACCTATCCTTGTGCTGGGTTGTCCAGTTACGATATGACTAAGACAACCCTCATCAACTGAGAGGCAGCTGTGGTCCAGAACTGATTGGCACAACGAGTGCCACCGGCTGGTGCCAACGATTTTGCCTCCGAAGAAAATAATGCCGCTCCCACGAACGTTTACCTCCCTCCACCAAGCCCCACCCTGTGTCTACCCCCACCCCTCAACAGAAAGGAGTCAGCCAGGGTCTTGCTCACCTCCTGATATTCTTAAAACACGTGGACCGCTCGCCCACGTGCTTATCATTTTTTTTCACTCTCACGTGAATCACAAGCAGTAAAGTACAACAACGCGTCAGGCAGGAAAATCAAGGTAAGTCAGTGGAAGCATTGTCCCCCGTGTCTCATTTCACCCTATTTTTCTCCGACTATTTTTTTCCACTCTTAATAACCCATTTTTCCCTCAGATTTTTTCTCTCAGTATGTGTATAACAAAAGGTATCTTTTCGCATTATCTGTAATTTATTTATTTTGCGATTTACTACCTTTTGCGTAATACACACACACACAACTCACTTTAGATACACCATCTACACTTTTGCATTAACTGTTCTTATCTTTCTGTTCACAAACACACTTTGACACTTCAACTAGGATGTCATGGCATAAAACGAATAGTTAGTAACTCGGTAGGACGACGTGTGCCACCCATAATAATTCATTTATCGCCCTCGTTTTGTTGAACATTAAGTGGATAGTTATTTGCACAGTATTTCTCGCCTAATTCATCTTTCTACTAATCCTTCCTCTCCCAATCCCCTATCTGATTGATTTACGTTGACAACTATTGAAAACTGTTGAACGATAATGCTACTGAATATACTTTAAATCGTCGCCACATCACATTCATTCATTATTTTTACCTATCTTGGCTTATCAGCATCTCCTCTGTTAAAGAAAATTAACCATTTTTGAGGACAAGATACGGTTTTCATCCCATTTACCCAGTCTCGGCCTACCACAGCCCTCCTCCACGAGGATGAGACCCGGGTGCTTCTTTGTTTGTTTGTTTTTTCATTCATCTCAAGGACCGCCAGATCGGTCATTTATTTTCTAGTTATTCCGGGCCTGCCCCGATGTTTGGCTGAGAGAGCCACGACGGTCTTACGAGAAGACGTCCATTGTACCGACCTGTTATACGGTCCACTACGAAGTACCGCGAGCACGGATACTTCCGCCCGGCGCAGCTCCGGCAGTTTTTCGGCTAACAGAGCCATGAGTATTGCTCCCTGCAGCAAATTGACCTAGCATACGGTCACGTTAAGAAGAGATACAGCCAGCACGGCAACGTTTTTCGGCCAAGCAGCCGCGCCTCCCTTGGAGAACTCATTCCCGGGTAAGGCAACGACCTATCACGGTCATATCAGTAATTATAAAATTTCTCATGTTAATGATAAGTCTTAATTCTATTCCTTCCAGATTTCTTAGAATGTCGCACATGAGCAGTGAAATCCTTTTGTTTTGTGATGCATTTCTTCTTACATTGGATTTTAACTTCCCTCCTTATTCCAGGCCTCTCATCACAATTCAAAACATCATGAGCGTTCTCTGAAATCCGACTTTGTATACCCATATCTACTCTTTATATGTAGTATACTTCTAATTTTTCAGAACTACTACAGCCAAGGTCACGTGATTTGAATTATCTTGACATTGCAATATGTTTCAATCTTCCCTGCATATGTTCAATAATTTTCTTTATCAAGTTTATTCCAGCAACATATTCTGATGTTACAATTGTTGCACTGGATTCCATGTCTCCCTTAGTACTCTTTAACAGAATTGCAGAGATTGGTTATCACCTTATTACTTATTTGACCAATTCTGCGCCGCAATCTACGTATTTCCTGTCGAATGTGTCGGTTAAACTACATGCCGCATCATCTGTCGACGTGACGCAGAAATAACCAAGCAAGTTAAGTTAATCATCATTACTTCAGTTATGTCTAAATAATATTTTGATATCTATATATATGCAATATATATACGTCTCTACCTCCCACCCTACTATTTTGGCACCGCCAATCATCATTGCAATTGCTATGTATGCATCGGGCACTACTTTGTCACTTCATTCCAGGTGTGCAAGTTGAAGATGATTCCATCAGAACGGCTTGGCAAACCAGCCTTGTCAACCCTGATGTCCCGACACCGCCATCTTGAGGACCAGCGCGCCTCCGCAACCGCGTGGGTTTCGTTGCACAATCAAGATGTTTGTCTACTCGGGGTGTTGAATCTTCATATTATGGTGAAACAGAGATATAGTAAACGCGTATACTATTTCTCTTATTTCTTGTTTTTGCACTTTTACCCATTCATGCCCAATATTCTGATGCTATATATCTTTGCAAGTCGAGGACGACTTGTTTCATAGGTGGCCGAGCGTTGTGAGAATGATATAGAATGCTTATATAGAAGTATATATTATGCTTATATTAGATATTAATTACAGCAATAGATCCATATACAAATGTAGGAATTTTCGTACT
>NW_028234412.1:10076349-10078849 GCF_977035675.1 Penaeus japonicus
ATCACTATTATCGTCATTATTAGAATGGTTATTATAATTATTAGCAGTATCGTTATCATAGTAACAAGGGTAGATGATAATAATGATTTGCATTTTTTTTTATCATACATTTTCTTCGATTTCTTGATAAAGATTATAACAACATCAACATTGATAATAATTGAAAAAGACTATTACTATTATTATTATCATCATAACCAGCAATGGTAAAACTATTGTGATTACAATTAATATCATAATGATGAATATCATCAGCTTTTCTTTCTTTTTTTGATTATTTATATCATAATCCTCATTACTCTGGTTGTTATTATTATCATTATTATTATTATTACTGTAAATATAATTACCATAGTTATTATTACTGTTGTTAAAGGGATGTGTCAGATATTGATATCCGGCGTCCGGTCTTAATCTTCTCGACTTTGGTTGGGTTGGGGAGGCATCACAAACCCCTTCTTATCTACATCAAATTATGATAGGCCTATCCATTTTCAAACAATGTGAGTGGGCTGATACTAATGGGTTCTTTATCTAGCAGGAGATTTTTTTTTTTTTTTTTTTTTTTTTTTTAGAATGAGTTCTTTCTAGGAAAATAAGGCCAGGGTCATGGGCGGAGTGTTCATACTGTTCTACCGCGGTGCAGTTGCGTGGAGAAGCGATGTCGAAGTAAGGGATTGTGAGGTGGAGAGAGCATCTAACAGAGGGAGGCGTGCGAATCTCTTAGTTGAAGAGCTGATGGTGAATATCACGAGCCCATAAGTACATCAAGTAGATTAAGAAGTCTATAGGAAGGCTTTGGAGGATAGCAGTGAGGGTTGAAGGAGGAAGATTATGCTGCCAAATTCAGGGAGGAGGTGGGATAGACACTGATTGATGGTGAAAGAGTGTTGGACGATTGTGGTGAAAACAGCAGCTGGAAAGGTGCGTGATGTGATCTCTGGACGGTGGTAGGAAGACAAGGAGACTCGGTGGTGAAACGAGGAAGGTCAGAAAAGCAAAAACAGAAACGGGTTAGTGAAAAAAAAAAACAGACAGAGAGATGAACCAGTGGACAGGAGGATCAGGAGAGGCAAAATAAGGTAAATAGAGGAATGGCAAAGGTTAAGGAAAGGGCGTTTGGCGAGCCAAAGAAGTAAAATAAAGGAAGAGAAAAGAACTTGTATCGATTGGCCAGACAAAGGGACCGAGCAGGGGAGGATGTACAGCAGATTAGGGTGATATAAGATGCTAATGGAAGTGTGCTGACAAGCAAGGACCGTGTGTTGAAGGGTGAGTGGAGTACTTTGAGAAGCTGTAGAATGAATGGAAATGAGAGGGGGTAAAGTTAGGTGTTGTAGAGAAAGTGAATCACGAAGCGATTGCTGAGGAGAAAGTGAGGATAGCTATGAGGAGAATGACGATGTGAAAGTGGTTGGTCCAGATACAGTGCCAGTACAGACATGGAGATGCTTCGTAGAGAGTGGACTTTCCAAATACATTGTTTAACACAATTTTGGAAGGTGAAAGGATGCCTGAACAGTGGAGAAGTATGCTGTCACTGCTTTTTTTAGAATAAGGGGGGGTTATGTAGAGCTGCAATAATCTATAGATCCATAAAATCAAATAGCCACAGCATGGGGAAGAATTCGAAAGTTTGATTGAGAGGAGAGGTGAAGATCTGTGATTAGCAATACGATTTCATGCAAAAAAAGAAAAAGAAAACGGTGCGATTATTAGAGAAGGCCAGTACGTATTGCACTGTAGGTTCGCAGATATGGAGAGAGCTTATGCCAGGATGCCAAGAGAGTTGTGGTGCTGTATGAAGGAGTCAGGAGTGGCAAAGAATTATGTGAGGTTACTGTAGGACATGTATAAGACCAGTGTGAGGTTTGGGGTAGGAATGACAGAGAGGTCCAGGGTGGAGGCAGGATTGCATAAATGATCAGCCCTAAGCCCTTTCTTATTTGCATCAGTGATGGATAGGTTGACAGTCACCATAGACTATGATCTTTATGGATGACATTGTGAACTGTAGGTTGGGGGGAGCCTGAAGAGGTGTTGGTCTGCACTGGAGAGAAAGGGCAGTGGAATGAAATCGTTGCAAGGAGTTATGGTGATAAAGGTGGACGAGTTTAAATACATGGTGTCCACTGTTCATAGTAATGGATAATGTGGTGGATAGGTGAGGAAAAGAGAGCAGGTAACGGGGATAGATGGGTATCTACAAGTATGAAAGGCAAAGTTTACAAGACGTTAGTGAGGCCAGCTATGCGTTTAGGAGGCATTGACACTTACAAAAATACAGGAAGTGGAGATGGAGATGGCAAAGTTGAAGGTGCTGCGAATTTCCGTCGGGAGTAGTAAGGATAGACAGGATTAAGAACACGGATATTAGAAATACTTCAGGTAGAGTGAATTGTCAACAAAGTGAAAGGGGAGAGATTGTGATGATTTGGACATGCGTGGAAGAGTAATGCAGGATACATTGAGAGAAGAGGAGAGCATAAGAGAGGCTTTA
>NW_028234412.1:10086349-10088849 GCF_977035675.1 Penaeus japonicus
TTCACCTCGTGCAATTATACCTCAGACAGTTAACAAAAAAACAAAAACAAAAACAAAAAAAAAGATATTTCGAAACCCTTTTTCATTTAGCCGTGTTTTCAACTTGGGGAAAATGGGATCACCTGCAACATTAATAACAATTTATATCAATATCATGCATTTTCTCCGTGAAACCATTACCTCTCGGGAATTTTCCAAAAGACCGTACTATCTCTATGTGATGGACTCGTCAAATTAGCATAACTGACATTAATCGCATTGTGGTCAATATTGTACAAAGAAACATCACTCAGTGTCAAATGGCACCTGGCACTGTGTCACAGAACTAATGGTAATAGCAAAGTGACCTAACCAGGGAAGCGAACGTGGGAAGCAACATGACCTGAACTCGCGTTCGTGGGTCAGAAAAGGTCAGACGTAACTTCGCCTTTTGGGTACATAGCCCCGACCCCTAAACGTAGCATCAGGTGGGGAGAGGTGGGAAAGAAGGGAGCATCGAGAGGGAGCAAGGGAGAGAGCGAAAGGGACAGAGAGGTCTCAGCCGCGCGGGGAGAGAGAGGGAGAGGTTGATGGTGGGCGTTTGGGGAACCGCGCGAGAGCGCGCGCGACGAGCGCGTGCGTTAGTGGGTGAGGAGGACGGGGGGAGGGCGACGCGCGCGCTTATGTCCCTCCTTTCGCCCTCTCTTTCTCCCTTGCTCTCTCTCCCTGTCCCTCTCTTTCACCGCCTCTCTTTTCTCTCTCTGTCTCTTAATCATTATTTCTAAATTTCCCCTCTCTCTCTCTCTCTCTCTCTATCTAACTATTTATCTTCCTTCTTTTTATTTTTTTCTTTTCCTTTTCTTTTTTGTTCTTTTCTTTCCTTAGTTTTTCCTGATTTTTTTTTTCTTTCTCTCTCTCTCTCTCTCTCTCCCCTCCCCCCCTCTCTCTCTCTCTTTCTTTCTTTCGTTCTCTCACCATCTCCCTTACCCTCTCCCTCTCCGTCTCCCTCGCCCTCTCCCTCTCCCTCTCCCTCTCCCTCTCCCTCTCCCTCTCCCTCTCCCTCTCCCTCTCCCTCGCCCTCTCCCTCTCCCTCTCCTCTCTCTCCCTCTCCCTCTCCCCTCTCCCTTCCCTCTCCCTCTCCCTCTCCCTCTCCCTCTCCCTCTCCCTCTCCCTCTCCCTCTCTTTCTCCCTCATCCTTCTCCCTCTCCCTCATCCCTCTCCCTCAACCTTCATCCCTCTCCCTCTCCCTCTCCTTCCCCTCTCCCTCCCTCTCCCTCTTCCCCCTCCCTCTTCTCCCTCTCCTCTCCTCCCCTCTCCCTCATCCTATCCCTCACCCTCTCCCTCTCCCTCTCCTCTCTCCCTCACCCTCTCCCTCTCCCTCTCCCCTCTCCCTCTCCCCTTCCCTCTCCCTCTCCCCTCCTCCCCTTCGCTCTCCCTCTCCCCTACTCCCCTTCCCTCTCCTTCTCCCCCTCGAAAATATAAATAGAAAAAAGAGGAGAAATAAAAGAAAAGGTATGAAGAAAAGAAAGAGAAAATAAGAGAAAGGAAAAGGGAACGAAAAGGAGAAAAGAAAGAGGAAGAAAATTATATAAGATTATTGTGTAAAGTATAAAGATGAAGGGAAAGAAAAGCAAAAAGAACTCGAAATAAAGTTCTCTTCTCCCTCACCTTTCATCCTCACTTTACCCTCCCCTCCCTTCCCTCTCCCTCTCTCCCTCTCCTCCCTCTCCCTCTCCCTCTCCCTCTCCCTCCTCTCTCCCTCCACCCTCTTCCTCTTCTCTCCCTCCCTCTCCCTCTCCCTCTCCCTCTCCCTCTCCCTCTCCCTCTCCCTCTCCCTCCCCCTCTCCCTCACCCTCACCCTCCCCTTCTCCCTCTCCCTCCCCCTCACCCTTTCCCTCTTCCTTCCCTTTCCCCTCTCCCTCCCCCCCCCTTCTCCCTCCCCCTCCCTTCCCTTCCTTTCCCTCTTCCCTTTCCCCTTCTCCCTCCCCCTCCCCCTCTCCATCCCCTTCTCCCCCTCCCTCCCTCCCTCCCCTTCCGTCGTCGGGGTAGCGCCCAGGCCTGGACGGGGGAGGGGGCGGGGGCGGGGGCGGGGGTCGGCGAGCGTGCGTGCAGGTGCGAAGGCGCAGACTCCGGCCGAGCAGAGTCCCGCGCCGTCTGCCGCTGCTGGAGGCTGCTGGCTGCACCTCCACTCCTGTGCCCGTCGCCGTCACAGTCACACTCGCGCGCTACCGGCCGCCCACTGCCACCCGCCGCCCGCCCGCATCGCTCGCCGCCTGCTCAAGCCCGCCCATTGCGCCCGCAGGCAGTGCTTGGGTGTCCCTGCTTGACAGAATGGTGCGGCCATGAGGACTTGCTAATTACCAGCACATTTGTTTGTCTCCCGGCGACACGTGGGCGCGCGACCTGACCTCTGTGACCCGAGCGTGGCGAGATCAGCCCCTTGTGAACTTTCTGGTCATTTTTGTGAATAAAAAAAGGATACAGCCAAGAGCGGAGCGGACTGCGAGTGAGAGTGGGCCAA
>NW_028234412.1:10098849-10101349 GCF_977035675.1 Penaeus japonicus
ACCATATATCTATGTACTTACATGTCTTTGCATGTCCTTATTATGGACTTGCATGTCCATAATAAGGTCAAAATGAACTTACATGCAAAGATGGACTAAAATTTAAAAGGGAGAGACAGCTAGTGAATTACGAGAGAGAGAGAGAGAGAGAGAGAGAGAGAGAGAGAGAGAGAGAGAGAGAGAGAGAGAGAGAGAGAGAGAGAGAGAGAGAGAGAGAGAGAGAGAGAGAGAGAGAGAGAGAGAGAGAGAGAGAGAGAGAGAGAGAGAGAGAGAGAGAGAGAGAGAGAGAGAGAGAGAGAAAGGTATAGATAGATAGATAGAGATAACACCAAAAGAATATCGTGTTATGACACAAACCAAAAATGAAAAAGCCCTCACTGAAACATTAAAAAAATAAAACTTGCGAAACAAAAAACGGTAAGCCGGAACAACAAAGCAAAGGCTAGGATTACAAATACAGTGGGGAATAACATAGCAAACTTACCCGTAGCTTTCCCCCCGTAATCCCTGTACAAGTAAATTACAAAATAATTAAAATTTCATATCTTACGTGTTCTCCTTTTTTTATTATCCTCCCTCCCACACTTTTTACCCCTTCCCCTTCCCATTTATTCTTCTCACCTCTCCCTTCCCCCCCACTTGCCCTCTATTCCACCTCTTCACTTGTTCCATTTTTCATCTCCTTTCGTTCTCTCTCATTCTTCCCTCTCTCTTTTTTTTTCCTGTCTCCCTCTGAGCTCCACCTCCTCTCTCTTTTATCTCCCATCCCTTCTTTCTATTCACCCTTTCCATCCCCCTTTCTTTTCTCTTCCTTTCTCTCCCTTTCCCTCTGTCCCTTCCTCAACCTTCCTCCACCTCTCTTCTTTAATCTCCCTCTTCCCACTCGCCATCCATCCTTTTCCTTATTTTCACCTCTCTCCCTCTCCCTCTCCGTTTCATCTTTCCCTCGCTTTTCTCCTTCGCCTCTTTCCATCCCTCCCCCCCCCTACCACTCCTCTCCTTCCCTCCATCCTGCCACTTTAAGAATGATATATATCTTACTTATGATAACGAAATCAATAATGATGATCATAATAATAACGAGAAAGAAAATTGATAATGAAAACAAGTGATAATAATGGTGATAATGACAATAACAATGATATTAGTAATAACGTTACTAATAATGACAATAATGATACTATTAAGTAATTATGGTAATCATAGTGATATAATAAGACCGATAATGACTATAATAACAAGAATGATAATGACAATAATAAACAGAAACAGAAACAATAATGATGATAATGACAACACTGATGATAAAGATAACATTTACTACTACTAATGATATTGATGATGATGTTTGATCATGATTATGATGATATTTTTACACATAAGGAAATCGTTGTCGTCCAGTCTCAACCAATGAGAAATGCAAAAGTGTAAGAGACAGATGTGCAGAAACTGAGAAGATTAGATTGATAGGATTGTAAACAGGAGATGCAGAGGGGGGAAAGAGAGGGAGAGAGAGAGAGTGATAGAGGGAATAAAGACAGATAAAGCAATAGAGACAGATAAAGAGATAGAGAGGAGAATTTATATATATATATATATATATATATATATATATATATATATATTTTTTTTTTTTTTTTTTTTTTTTTTTTTTTGTGTATATATATATATATATATATATATATATATATATATATATATATATATATATATATATATATATATATATATATATATAAGAGAGAGAGAGAGAGAGAGAGAGAGAGAGAGAGAGAGAGAGAGAGAGAGAGAGAGAGAGAGAGAGAGAGAGAGAGTGAGTGAGAGAGAGAGAGAGAGAGAGAGGTGGAGAGACAGGATAGGAAAAAGGGACAAAGAGAGAGAGACAGAAATAGAAACAGAGGCAAAGCCAGAAACAGAGCCCGAAAGAGACAGAGACAAAGATAGAAAGAGCACGAGTTAAATAGCGAGAAGACAAGAGAGAAACAACCTAGCTATAACATCTCAAAAGGAGCAAAGGATCTGTAACCATCTATCCTTGCCTAAACGACCGATCTTGAAAATAGGTTCAAAGCACAATGGAAAAAAAGGACCAGATATGGAGCCCAATAGATTTAGCTTTGTGATTCTCTGCATGGAGGGTTTTATAGCCTTTCTTGCTTTTTAAACCTTTTGTGTCGGATATCCATTGGTGGGAAGGGGTATATTTGGGTTATAAAAGCTTGGGGGATTTTTTTTTTTTTTTTTTTTTTTTCCTACAAGGTAATTATCATGGCTACCGGGAAGCTTCGGTTACTGGTTCGTTCGTAAAGCGACGAATATCATTTCAAAACCACGTTGATATATTCATCAACCGAAATTGGTCGTAGTCTAATGTGATTTTTTATCTTTTTTAGTCTTTTTTCATTCCTTTTTTAAGACATAATATCTCTTCTCCAACACGAAATTCCGTTAATTTCGTGATCACTTCGTTTCGAATCCTCATCCGAGACGAAGAAATTCC
>NW_028234412.1:10106349-10113849 GCF_977035675.1 Penaeus japonicus
TTTTCCTCCTTCATCTTTCTTTACCTTTCCCTACTAATTCTTCTATTCCCTTTCTTATTTTTTCTTTTTTTCTTACACTTTCGTCTTCTTCTCATTTTCCTTTTCACTTTCCATCTTTTTCTCCTCATTTTCCATCTTCTTCTCCTACTCCTTCTCCTATTAATTTCATTTCCTTCTCTATCTCCCTCTCCTTCTTCTCCCCCTCCTATTCTTCAATCTTCACTTCTTCTCCTCCTATTCCTCCCTCCCCTTCTTCTTCTTTCTGCTCTAATATGCGGTTGCTCTTTCTTATCTGACTTTGACAACGGAGCAGCACATCACATTTAGCCGGGAGATTGTGATACGTTTTCTTAATTACGTCTGGCTGCATCTCCTTGAATGTAATTGGATCGAATGTTTTACTGGCGAATGGAGTGGAAAATTGGCACCAATTTGTCCAAACTTTCTGATTAATCGTTTTAGGAAGGGTATTGATTTGATAAATGATGGTTTTGAGAGAGATGGGAGATCTATGTTCTGTCTGGATGCACTGTTGGTCTTCGTCATTTGGAATTTAGTCGATTTTTGTACCTTGTTATTGGATGTGGTTGCTTGCCTAGCTCGTGATCTTGATATATCGTTCGGAATTCCGGGAGTGATTTTTCGTTGTGTATTTTGGAAAGTTGAGGTTATGTTGGTGTTTGTATGATGTGTAATGGTGTCGAAAGTGCTGTGCAACTGGCTGTTGTAGCATTCCTTTAGGGAACGTGTTATATTTTATATAAAAGTTATCATTGTTGTCTTCTGTTATCTAGCGATTGGCTATATTGCTTTTTGTTGTTGTTGTTGTTGCTGTTGTTGTTAAAGGGAGGTAGATATAAAAGGGTCTTAATTTACGTTGTTTATAATGAACTCTCTACGTTTATTTCAGTGTTTAATGAGTAAGGTAGGATTAGTGTACTGCCAGCCAACTCTTCTCTGATTAACCTGATATAATTAAACCAACTGATCTAGAAGGTCTTTTCCTAACTTTTTTTTCACTGTCTGTTCCACTCATGAAACTTTGGCAATGAATGTTTAAAACTGAGCAGGATATGAATATGTAATTTCACAAAACTCCAGGGAGGCAGACACTATTTTAACCGGCTATGTGGGATGATGTATGTGAGGAGAGAATATCAAAAGAAACATATGAACATATGGAGAACTAATAGATGAAACAGACGAGAAAGGAGAGATATACATGTATAAAATATTCATATATATGTACATATACATACATAAATACACACACACACACATACACATATATATATGTATGTATATAAGTATGTATATATGTATATATGTATATATATATATATATATATATATATATATATATATATATATATATATATATATGTATGTATGTATATATGTGTATATACATATATATGCATATGTATATATATGTATATATGTATGTATATATATATATATATATATATATATATATGTATATATGTATGTATGTATGTATATATATATATATATATATATATATATATATATATATATATATATATATACACACATATCAGTACACATACAGTATATATATGTGTGTGTGTGTTTGTGTGAGTATCTCTGAACAAATACATATATACATTTGACCAACAGATGCATGAAAAAGCTCAAGCAGTAAAGCTGAGTCTTCACTTCAGGCCAAGTAAAAGACAAAAGCCAGATGGAAAGCCGACATCCACCATGCAAGACAACGCATGCTTGCATTCTTGCATATATCCTGACTTGCCTGCTGAGGAAGATGCCTACCTCCTCGCCTCTGGGAAAGCGAGAATTCTTAAAAGACAAAAGACAAAACTGTAGGGTTATTCTGCTGAGTGCCTGACGTAAAAAAAATAAAAATAAAAAAAAAATAAATAAATAAAAATACATCTCTATATAAGTATGTTTTCTCATATGGACTCAAAGAATCGGTTGTATGAATATAGAAACAAATAAATGTGTTACTTAGTCGGATCCGGTTTATACGGTTACCAAGCTACATTTATACCCGCCGGAATTATAATCACATCGCCGGAAACGCCACGTGAATAGTAAGCAGTTCACAGCTTTTTGTTGTTGTTATTATTTTCATTCTCTTTTGCTTAAATGAGAAAGTGGATTGCTTACCTCTGACTTTCTTTTGTTTTGTTTTTCTCTTCGTCTTTGGTTACAATGCTATAATCTAAGTTTAACAGCAAGGTAATCATCTGTGTGGCAAACTTGCAAAAAACTCCTTGAATTTAAAAGAAGGCGAACTTAATATCGTAAAAAATACTGTCATTACATTTTGCAAATGCATATTCAGGTCGTGCTTCACCTTGTCATATCTTGTATAAATGTGAAAAGTTTGTGCTATAAAGATAGTATGAGCTTATGTGATATTCCTGCCCCATCTTAATGCAGTACAGAGACTTGAATAAAACATTTAATCTGCATTGCTTGTGTATTCCAATGTTTTCATTACCGGTCTGTATAAGATGTGTAGAGATAGTGCTGACTGCACTAACCTTATCACAATCCTAAAGTGCAATATGGGAGTCTCTATATTTTGCAACATATATTCCGAATCGCATAAATTTTACAAAGGATATACAGAAAATAGGCCTATGCTGTTGTGTTCATTTTTTTTCTGTCCCGCGGATGTTGAGAAAGATCTGACTATAAACAAGATTTATTTTGCAGATAAACATGAATTGTGTTTGCCGGCTTTGCAGGATGATTTATGCTGTGTAATGCTATACATGTATACAACGCTAATATAGTTACTCAGGCTTATTTAGACCTGGAATCTCTGAAAATATGAATACAAGAATAGAATCAACAGGCCTGAAGATAGAACATTTTGCACATGAACATAAAAGGATGAAGTGAGCGATTCTCTTTCAGAAATGCTTAAAGTATATGAATATGTGGTGATTTGAAAATATACTGTATGTAATAAAGATGTTGCAAGCACAATAACTTGAAAGATTAGTAGACAAACAAACGTTTCAGCAAGCCAAGAATTTGATATCTTACCTCTGCTTAGAAGAATTTTAGCTTCATGGGAATAGAAGATACTTGTCATAGAAATAATAACATCAGGGGATGACGAGCTATATGGAAGACTCTGACGTCATAGGAAAGATAGGGAATAGAAATACGATATTTACAAAGCCAGTGCCAAGATAGACCGTTACTGAAAATAACAAAAGCCGTATTGATTGCCTTAGAAAAAATATGTTTCGTAGATTAAGAAAGGAACGTATGAAAGATTAAAGAGGACGTTTACACTCTGATATGTTTGTGAACATCAACATATAACTGACGTAACCATTAGGTGAGGTAACGTGATAAATGTGTCAGGTGCATCTTTCAAAGAATAGTTATAGTTATTCTTACAATAAACGTTTATATACTCACACTGAAACGATTTTAGTGATGCAATTCATAGAAAGTAAAGGAATTTGAAATTCGCACCCCCAAAATAATGATAATTATAATAATGATGATAATAATAATAATGATAATAATAATAATAATAATAATAGTAATAATAATAATAATAATGATAAAAATAATAATAGCAATAAAAATATTATCAATAATAATATTATAGATCAATCGTATTCTTAAAAATCGTAAATGTGGAAAGAACAGGAAAACATTATCATCAAACTCCCGGACGCGATCCAGGCGCGACGATATGTTACTGAAACATCCGGTCATGCGATTGGGAACATCCGCTGAGTGAGCAAACTGGTGTCCTGCAATCGATAAATTTTGTAGATTAGATTTCCAACGAGCTCGGTCGTGCTATCTTATCAGTGAGCGAATTATATTTTATCTTTTATCGGGCCGAGGTATTTTTGGTAAGCTGTGAAGACATATATACCTGATGAAGTTTTGCTGAATTCTCGAGTTCAGGACGAGGACCTGTACCTTCAGTAATGGATTAACTGGTTTAGGAGACACAGGGCGAGAAGCAACAATTTTTTTTTTAAGAATTGGTTTAATATTCGCTAAGAATGGCGAAAGGGAGATGGATGGTGATGGTGATAGTGATGATGATGATGGCTATGGTGAAATATTGGTGATGATGGTGATGCGGATGATAATGATGATTATGGGAGTGATAAAGATGGTAATGGTTATGATAATCGTAATGATGATGATGATAATGTTGGTACAACTGTGAAGGGTATATGGTTATAAACAAAATACATTTGATAAATAGTAGAAAATTTATCTTAGTTGAAAAATGCTTCAGGATAAAATAGATGTTATGTTACATATCATCATGAATCACTTCAGAAACAGTCTTTGGCCTCTTTCTAGTTGTTCTTAAGAATTACATTTAAAAAGCTTAACTTGTTCTTTCTTTTGTAATATTCAAGAATTCAGTTTAGCTTTCGAAACTAAGACTATATATTTTAGGATAAAATGACTACACAAAGTTGTGATTCTCTCTCTTAACTTATTCTTATAAAACGTGTGTGTGTGTGTGTGTGTGTGTGTGTTTGTGTGTTATGATAATATATATAGATAGATAGATAGATAGATAATTAGATAGATAGATAGATAGATAAAGATAGATAGATAGATAAAGATAGATTGATAGATAAAGATAGATAGATAGATAGATAGATAGATAGATAGATAGATACAGATAGATATATATAGATATAGATATAGATATACAATCATACAAGTATTTATGTATGTATGTACACACCACAACCCAACAAATATCATGGCAAGCATGTTAATATGGAAACGTCAGACAAGCTCCTGAGAATCCCGTTCTTTCCCGCTAATATGCGATATTGGCGTGCAAGCTCCCCGTTCTTTGATGTCAGGGAGCAGTCGTGTGTTTCCGTCGTCAAGTGTTGCCAGCGCGAGTCTTTCGTTACCAGACTCGCGTCATATCCTCCAAATTTATTTCGGACATTGGTCTACTGCCGCCGACGTTTCCCTGACAACAGATTACCTCGCCCGCCGTTGCATTACGCCTTTCTTTTCTTTTCTTTTCTTTTCCTTTTCCTACTCCCTGCAATGCAATATTAGGATTTGCCTTTAGGTCGCAGCCGCTAAATTCAGCGGATGGCTGGCGAGGTCTCTGCAATATTCGAGGATTAAGCCACACTTCGTCTAATATCAGATTCAGAGTCGCTGTTGCAATTTGCGTTAAGGCATTTCCCCATCGTCTGAGATTGTTGAATGCTTGCAGATTTCTTCGCTTGCAGGCGTGTGAATCTCTGCATCTTACATTTCGCCGTTAAGATTCAGTAATGTGTTATAATTTAAGAAACAAAAGAGGAAGAGTGGATGAGGGAAGTGGAGGGGGGGGGGAGAGAAATGGAATATGGTTCAAACAGAAAATGAGACAAACGAAAAATGGGGAACATTCCTTTTATACTTTACGTTTTTTTCTTTATTCTCCCCCTTCTTTATTCTACCCCGTTTGCCTTTTCCCCTTCTTCGTCATCTTACTTTCTCTTTTTTATTCACCTCGTTCTTCCCTCTTTCTTTATCTCTCCTCTTTCTTTGCTTCATTTCCGTCTCCTTTCTTCTCTCTCTCTCTCTCTCTCTCTCTCTCTCTCTCTCTCTCTCTCTCTCTCTCTCTCTCTCTCTCTCTCTCTCTCTCTCTCTCTCTCTCTCTCTCTCTCTCTCTCTCTCTCTCTCTCTCTCTCCTTCCCTCCCCTTCTATCCTTTCAGTCTCTCCTCCTCCAGTCACCTTCCGCATCACACCTTCCTTTTATTCCTCTTCCTCCCCCCTCCCCCCTCATTCCATACCATTCCTTACAAGAATTTCATATCATTTCATCTACAAAAGCTCCTACATTCAACTCTCCCTGATACGATTTAGCCCTTCATTTCATTATACAAGTCTCGCTCTCTCTCTCTCTTTCTATCTCTATCTCTATCTCTCTCTCTAGTTCTCGCTCTCTCTCTGTCTTTCTCTATTTCTTTCTCTCTCTCTCTCTCTCTCTCTCTCTCTCTCTCTCTCTCTCTCTCTCTCTCTCTCTCTCTCTCTCTCTCTCTCTCTCTCTCTCAATCTATCTATCTATCTATCTCCTTTTTTTCTCTCTCTCTTTTCTCTTTTTTTCTTTTGGTATGTGTATATACATCTTTTCTATTAGAGAGAGCGAGAGGGAGAGAGAGAGAGTCGATTATATACTACCCAATCCCTTCCCCTACTCTCTTTCAGTTAACCAAATAAGAAAAAAACAATTAAAAAATAAACAAAAATGACGATAAACCATAACAGGCAAGAAGGGGAAGCAAATGACAAGATGAAAAGCATAGACAATCATACACACACATACGTTCAATCAGAAATAAAAGAAAATCAGGAATTATAGTCCGAGCGAAATTAATGATTGGGAGGCAACCGGGAATCTGGATGCAGGACGGAATGTATGCAAATTATGCAAGAGGTGAGGGAAGAAATGGGAGAATGAGAGAATATGTGCAGAAAGGAGCGAAGAGGGAAAGGGAGCGAAATGGATGGTGGTAGAGCGAGGGGAAGGGAAAGGAAGGCGAAAAGGAGAGAGAAAGAGAGAAAGAAGGAGATTAAAATATCAAAATTAACAGATGGAGAGTAGAAGATCAAAGTTAGTGGAACAAATCAACAAAAAAAGAAACACTAAATGACAATAGTGACTCTAAAATAATGAACGACAAAGCAAAGAAAATTATGAAATAAAAATGTAAAAGAAAGTGAGAAAAAAAAAACAATGATGGACGAGGAGAAGTGTGCTTGCGGAAATTAGGGAAAAAAGCAGAATAGATAGTCACCGAAGAAAGAAATAAATAAAATGAACAAGAACAAGAAGAAATTGAAGAAAATAAAGAAGTGGGGATAATAATGTTAGAAATAGCAAAACTCGAAAAAAGATTAGATGATAAATAAGAAAAAGCAGGTATCAAATTCATGAATGACAAATAGCCCAAAAAAGTATGCTATAAACAAGAATTAAGAAAAAAATGATACAGAGAATAGAAAGAAATGAGAACTAATTAAACAAAACAAGAACAAATATAAACAAACAAAAACAAAAGCTAAAAGCCAGTCTTGAGGAAACAGAGAGAGGAAAAATATGGTGCTTGCCTTTACAACACAAGCAGGAAATTCCACGAGTGAAGATAATGGGCAAATTATTACGACTCCGGCATAAGGCAAGAGAAGAGAAAGAGAGAGCGAGAGGGAAAGGGAAAATAATCCTTGACGGGAGAATGAAGGGGAGAGAGAGTGGGGTTGGAGGAAAGATATAGATAGAGAGAGAGAGAGGGTAAGAGAAAGAGGGATAGAGAGAGGGAAAGTAAAGGAGGAGGTAGAGAGAGGAAGAAAAGGAGGAGGTAGGAGGGAGAGAGAAAGGGAAAGAGATGAGAGGAGGGATAGGAGGAAAGAGAGGGAGAGAGTGAAGAAGAGGGAAAGAAAGAAAGAGACCGGGAAAGAACGAGAGACAAACAAACAGACAAAAGCACAGC
>NW_028234412.1:10146349-10151349 GCF_977035675.1 Penaeus japonicus
GAAAACATGTTAATGTTATGTTCGATAAATTGCGCGGATAGTGAAGTGAAGTGGGGACGGATATTAATATTTGTACATGTGTTTGTGTGTGTGTGTGTGTGTGTGTGTGTGTGTGTGGTAGAGAGGGCGTATGTGTGTACGTGCGTGCGCGCGCGTGTGTGTGTGTGTGTGTGTGTGCGTGTGTGTGTGTGTGTGTGTGTGTGTGTGTGTGTGTGTGTGTGTGTGTGTGTGTGTGTGTGTGTGTGTGTGTGTGTGTGAGAGAGAGTGAGTGTGTGAGTGTGTTTGTGAGTTTGTGTTGCGTATTGTTCTAATCATTAAAATCAATAACAGTAGCAATTAACACTAAAACAGGTATCTTTTAGCATGATTATTCTTATCTTTCCCATTGGTGGAGACGGAGGATGCTACACTGACACAGTTCATTCGTCCTCGCTTTTCTTTTTCCTTTTAGCAATCTCTCTCTCTCTCTCTTTTCAATGTATCTCTTTTTTTATCTCTCTCTCTTTCAGCGTGTGTGTTTTGTTTTTGTTTTTTCTCCCTCTCTCTCTTTCCCTCTCTCTTCTTCAGTGTATCTCTCTCTTTCTCTCTCTCCCTCACTCTCTCTCTCTCTCTCTCTCTATCTATCTATCTATCTATCTATCTATCTATCTCTCTCTCTCTCTCTCTCTCTCTCTCTTTCTTTCACTCCTTTTGTCTTCCTCTCCCTCTCTCCCTCCTTTTGTCTCTCTATCTCTCTTTCTTCCTCTTTCCGTCTATCTCTTTCTCACTCTTTCTCCTTCTCTCTCTCTCTCTTTTACTTCCTTCCCTTCTGGCTCTATCTTTCTTCCTTTCTCCCTCTTTCACTCCTTCAGTTTTTCTTTCCCCCCCCCCTTTCTCTCTCTCTCTCTCTCTCTCTCTCTCTCTCTCTCTCTCTCTCTATCTATCTATCTATCTATCTATTTATCTATCTATCTATCTATCTATCTATCTATCTTTCTCCTTCTCTCTCTCACTTCGACTCAAAACTTCCCTCCTTCTTCTCCTCCCTCACACTCCCCTCCTTCTTCCGTCACAAATCACCCTCCCGCTGTGTCGGGCTCGTGACCTATAATTAGTTTTTTGGCCTCGTGATGGGCCGGGTACTCAAGTGAGGTAATTAAGGAAGAAGTCACTCTGGCACCTGCTCAGGCCGAGATCCTTACGCGAGTTCCTTACGCGCAAGCTCTCCTATAAGGATGTATGTTTTTTTCGTGTCTTTTTTTAAAGGGGGGGGGCGTATTTTAACTTGATCGGATATTTTTTCGTCCGTTTTTACTTCCTCCCTTTATTGTACTTTGATTGAGACTTTATGATCCCTTCCACTGGTTTTATCGGGGAGAATTTTAGCACGTGTGTTTTTTTGTTTGTTTTTTTTGTGAGTTATTGTCCATTATTCCTCTTCCTTTCGGGTTCTTCTTTATTTCCACATTCCTGCTGGTAGGGACTTTGCACAACCCCATCTCCATTGCAATCACTGCAACAAGCGGGTCACGGTCTAATAGATTCACCAATGAAAACTTTGCGTCCTTCACATCCTCCTAAGATTGAAAAGTTAATGATATCAGGAAAGTCATTTATTCTCAATCTGTAAAGTCTAATAAGATTTTTCACATCTTGCTTTGGGACTTTCCCGAAATTAGTTAAGAGTCGACAAGAAAAATCTACGGTCGGGAAACCCACGTTAAAGTTACCGATAATGAAAGCGCTCGAGAAGTTCTTCACTGACGTCATGTATGCTTGCTTCTTATCGTGAGAAGACGTAGGGAGAGGTAAAGTTAGCTTAGAAAAGCAGTTGCAGAAGTTGAGAAATAAATTGTATAGTGAAATTCTTGCGAGATTTCGTTTGACTTTTGTATTGTTGTTTATGGAACTTTTATGGTTATTGCATATTAAATGTTACTTTTACATTATGAAATTTTATATCCATGACTTTCAACGTTCAAGTAAGCAAAACTCTTTCACAAAATCTATTACTAAATTTATCCAAACCAACAATATCCTTGCCACAAAAGTAGAGCAGCATTCTTATGTCAGAGTCTTTTTAATATATAAACGGACATTGGCCATTAGCATATAGCCGATGACGTGAATACTTTCCTTGCCAAATATGTGCAATGGGAATGTTAAGGGTTCTGGTCATGTTGAATATTGCTATCATGAATTTTCTGCAAGGGAAAGGAAAAGAAGCAAATGGTATACGGCCGGGGGGGAGGGGGTATATGCATACCATGTAGTAACAATAATGATGGCGACCATAATAATGATGAAAATGGTGATGGTAGTTGTAATGACTATAAAACGATATTAATAACGATGATGATCACATCGTAAATATTAATATCAATGTGATTATCAATATCATCATCATTATCAATATCATCGTAACTATCAATCACATTCATACGAAATACAACAGCGACGGCGATGACGATGATAATAATCATAACAATAATAAAAAAAAAAACTATGATCATAAAAAATCAAAACAAACCTAGAGCGCCATTTTCCTCCCGTGCAAGATAAACACACGACATGAATGCATTCTGGCTGCGAACAAAGAACGGCGCCTCATTTTGTCTCGCTGAAAGGAAATGTTGATATCTTTATTCCTTATAAAGCAGTGGCTCCCAAACTATCTTACATGAAGCCCCCTTTTTGCTTCCAAAAAAAAGGTTTTTATCGGAAATTATACATTCTTTCTGGAATCTATATTTTGGCACTGTTTAGGAAGGCGGACGAAACAAATAACACAGGCACTTTACTAATTAAATATACATTTAATTCAAAGGGAGCGGAAAAAAAATGTTTTAAAATTTGCTAAGGATACTGAGCAGATGACTTCACGCCCCCCCCCCCTCCTGCATCCTCCTCCCCCCCCCCCCCCTAAGGAGGCGCACCCCCTAGTTCGGGAACCACTGGTATTAAGTATTGGATAAAAGCGTTTCTGCTCGCAGCTTTGCCTGACCTCCAAGTCTTTTTAGGAACCCAATGGAGCTTTCTCTCTATTTCTCTTTCTCTCACTCTTTCGTGAGTAAGGAGTAGAGACGGAGAGGGAGTGAGGAAAAGAGGAGAAAGGCTGGAGAAGTTGATGGAAGTTGAGAGAATCAATTCATCATTATCACCATCGCTGTGATTGTGTGATGGTATTGATGTGATAGTGACGATGGCGAAAATGAGAATATTCAGAGAAAAATCATTAGGTAAGAATTTGGAAAAAAGAAAGAGAGGATGATGGAAAAAAAGGCGTAGAAAAGAGGAAGAGGGGAAATACGATGAGGGAGAAGTAGAGAAGAGAAGAGGAATATTGAGAAATTGAAGACTAGAGAATGTATAGAGAGGCAGAAGGAGAAAAAAAAATGGGAGGAGTAAAAAAGCGAGGGACGAAGAGAAAATAAAGAGAAGAGAGAATCATAGAGAATAAATGAAAAATATGGAGATAGGGGGATGACATAGTATACAAAAATGATCAGAAAAGAGGAGAAGAAAGGGAGTGGAAGAAAAAAAAAGAGAGGAGGGTATGAAGACGGAGAAAAGGGTAGAAACCTGCATAAGAAAATGGAATTGAACAGCATAAAAATGGATTAGGAATAAAAAAGTAGTAGAAAACATTTTCCAAAAATCTTCAACGTGAAGGATAAGGAACGAAAGGGTAAAGGAAAAGGGAGTGAAATACTGTAGTAGACTTGCTTTTATGATGATAAATGATGCACAAAAAAGAGAATTATCGGAAGATCTGAATGAAGAAAGGATGCTGTAGTTGCGCGCGCGCGTGTGTGTGTTTGTGTGTGTGTGTGTGTTATATGTATCAGTACCTGTACATACACGCACTGATAAATGATCTCAGATGTATTTTCATGAGATTGTGTATGTATATGAATGTGTTCGTGTGTGCATGAATGAGTATGCGTGCGCGCGCATGTGCGTGTGTATTTGTATGCAAATATTTAGAGAGACGGACAATTTACAGACACTAACGCGATCGCATCAGGCACAAAACCCGCGGAACTGAAAGGAAATGGACGGTAATGAAAATAATGAAATATTCACGACCGGCGCAGGCAGAGTCGCCCAGTCTTTATCCGAGAAAAATATTCAAGATGATAACGATTGCTGGAAGGATATGTGTGGAAGGAAATGATGGGGACATTCCAGGCATCTGAAGACCGAGGGAGGGGATTAGGGAGGGGAGGGGGTGGGAGGGGATTAGGGAAGGGGGAAGGGGAAGGGGTGGGAAGGGATTAGGGCGGGGGGGGGGAGAGATGGGGAGTGGAAGAGAGAGGGAGGGAGGAGGAGAGAAGAGGGGACTAGGGAGAGAGAGAGAGAGGGGGGGGATGGAAGAGAGAGGGAGAGAGGAGGAGAAGAGGGGATTAGGGAAGGCGAGAGAGAGAGGGGTGGGGGGATTAGAGAGGGAGAGAGTTGTTGAGGGGAGGGAAAAGGGAGGTGGGGGAAGAGGGAAGTGAGACGGGGAAGGATTAGAGAAGGGGAATGGAAAGGTAGAGAGAGAGAGAGAAGATCAGAGAGGGCAGAAGGGAGAAGGTGAGAGTTGTAGAAAGGAGGAAGTGAGATGAGATAAAGTAGAGTTATAACCTTTGAAGAAAGGAAAAGAAAGAAAAAAAATTGGAATCTGGAAAGAAGGAGGATGAAAAGCTGGAGAAGGATTTTTTTTTTTTTTTTTAAGGGGGGGGGAAGGGAAATGAAGAGCAAAATCTATTTTTCTTCTTTTCCTCTCTTTTTTATTTCGTTCTCTCTGTCGATTTATAGTTACAAAAAGAAGATCAAAGAAAAAGAGCAGAGCGTATAGACGAACCGAAATAACGAGAACCAACTGGGAAGCTAAACTTTGCTGTTTTCAAAGTTTAGTCCGAAGCGAGATCACGAATTAAGAAAATACAGCATTAAAAAGGTCTTAGATGACAAAGTAATTAGATAAAACTTGCAAAAAGGGACAAACCTATAAAAAAAACATTAAATAATTGATAAAC
>NW_028234412.1:10161349-10163849 GCF_977035675.1 Penaeus japonicus
TATAATAAATATATATATATATATATAAGCATGATAAGATATATATATATATATACTTACATATATATATATATATATATAATAATATATATATAATATATATAATATATTATATATATGTATATAACCAATATATAATAATATATAAATACTATATTATATCATATATAAATATATTATATATATATAGGAATAAGTAATATATAATATGAGTATATATATATATATATAATATTATATATATAATATATATAAAATTTATATATATTATATATATATATATATTCATATAATATTATTATTTTTTTTATACATTATTTAATATATATACATATATAATAATATATTATATATATATATATATATATATAACAGATATACATATATAGTATATAATATATATATATGTGGGTATTTATGTATATCTGTGGTGTGACTGTATAGTGTATATATGTGCTGGTCTATATATATATTAAAAAAAGTTGTTGTTCTTTGTGTTGTTACTGTTGGTGTGTATTGCGAGTTTTTTTGTTTTTGTTGTTGTTGTGTTATATATATATCTATATATATGAATAAATATAATATTATATATATATATATGATATATAACTATATATATATATATATATATATATTTATATATATAGATATATCTATATATATATATATATATATATATGTTTTTATATATAATAATATATATATATATATTATTATATTTTTAGAATATGTATCTATTAAATAACGCTACATATTATATATATATATAAATATTATATTTATATATTATAATATTTTTTATATATATATATATATATAATATATATATACATATATATATATAAATATATACATATATATATTGGTAATAATATGTATATATATATATATAATATAATATATATATATATATATATATATAATATATATATAATAATATATATTTATTACAGAATATATAATATATATATTATATATCTATATATGTAGATATACGCACCATATATATTTTATATACATATATATTTAATATATATATACATATATATGTTAGTATTTAATATGTATATATATATATATATATATATATATATATATATAATATATATATATATATATATATATATATTATATATATAATTGACCTATATATATTACACACACACACACACACCACACCCACACACACACACATCACTCGCCACATACACACAACAGATTCCTCACACAATAAACAAACACACGATTACCAGATATATATATATTTATATATATATATATGTTCGTGTATATATATATATATATTTGATTATATATATATATATATATAATATATTAAATATATATATTTATATATATATATATATATTTGGGTTTGTGGGTATATAATATATATATATATGTAATATATATTTAAGCCATATATAATATATATATATTATTATATCAGATATAATATATATTATATATAATATAATATATTATATTTATTTTATGTATATATATATATATATATATATATATATTTATTATGATGTATATTAGATATATGTTTATTTTATATATATTATGTATTTTATATGTTATTTATATATATTCTATAGTATATAATTGTAGTTATAGTATATATTTTATAGTTCATATATATATATATTTAATATATATATATGATGATATATATTTATATATCGTATATATATGGTTGGTGTGTGGGTGTGTGTGTTGCTGTGTGTGTGTGTGAGTGTGTGTGTTACCTTATTATAGCATTATCTATATTGTTTTTATGGTATATATATATTTGAACTGTTAGTGTATTTTTTTTATATGGTATGTTTACTTATTATGTGTGTGTGTGTAGAATGAGCTAGTATTCACGTATGTGTTGTTACATTATATATACTTATCTTTAAATATTAGTTGTATTTCTTATAGTATATATAATATTATTTGAATATTAGGAATATATATACAGATATAAGTATATTATATTTTTATATATTTTATATATAGTTTTTTAGATTGATAGATAGATGATATTGACGTTATGTATCTATAAATAGAACGATCTTTATATATATCACGTATATGTATCTATAGTTATATGATATTTGATATAGATTTATATAAATGAATGACTAACATTACTTATTATATATTTGATATATATTTTTATATAGTTATATATATAGATTATATTGATATCGATAGTTAGATAGTTAGATAGATAGTGATTACGTATATGGATTAATAATGTATTTATTTTATCTTTATAATCTTCTAGATTGTAATATATATATACATTATAGAATAAATATATGATATTGTATATATATTATATGTTTATAATATTATTACACCACATATATATTTATTTATATTATATATTATATATAGTATATATATATTATATATATATATATTATATATTTATAATATTTTATATAGCTAAGTATATCATATTTATATATATTATTATAGGTATATATAATTTATATATTAT
>NW_028234412.1:10178849-10181349 GCF_977035675.1 Penaeus japonicus
ACACATCAGGGAACCCAGGCAGCGTCGACGAAGACACACACGAGCGACTTCTAAGAACATAAAGCTCGGGCGATCAAAGGGCGGCGTCCTTGTTTGTCTCTCCGGCAGAAGGCGACGACGGCGGAGGTCTTGGGGACTCGCGGTGGCGGCAGGGAGAGAGGTGTAAGGAAGGAAGGGGACGTGCAGTGGGAGGGAGGGAGGGAAGGAAGGGTGGAGGGGTGGAAGGAAGGGTAGAGGGAGAGAGGGAGGGAGGGAGGGAGGGAGGGCTGGAGAGGAGAGGAGGGAGGGAGGGAGGGAGGGAAGGGGGGAGGGGGGGAGGGAGGGATGGAGAGGAGAGGAGAGGAGGGAGGGAAGGGGGGAGGGAGGGAGGGAGGGAAGGAAGGGTGGAGGGAGGGAGGGAGGGAGGGAGGGAGAGATGGAAAAGGAAGAGAGAGGTTACAGAGATGGAGGGGGGAGAGGAGAGGAGGGTGGGAAGGAAGGGTGGAGGGAGGGAGGGAGGGAGGGAGGGAGAGGAGAGAAGGGAGGGCTGGAGAGGAGAGGAGGGATGGAAGAAGGTTAGAGGGAGAGGAGAGGAGGGAGGGCTGGAGAGGAGAGGAGGGAAGGGATGTTAGAGGGAGGGAGGTTAGAGGGAGGGGAGGGGGGGAGGAAGGGATGGAAAAGGAAGAGAGAGGTTACAGAGATGGAGGAGGGAGAGGAAAGGAGCGAGGGAGGAAAGAAGAGGGGATGGAGGGGGAAAATGGACGAAAGAATAGAGAGAGAAGGAAGGCCTCGATGGAGGATAGGAGGGGAGAGGGAGAAACAGATCATGAAAGAAGAAGAGTAAAACATAGAAGATTAGATGTAGGAAGAAATTCAAGAAAGAGGAAATTGAAATTGTTAATTCCCAAACCGAACAAATATACAATAACAACAGATATACAACAACAACAAAATGCATATAAAGAGCATTACCGTGACACCTTTGTTTCGGGACAAAAAAGAAGGCGAAGAAGATGAAGAAGAACAAGTAAAAGAGAATGAAGCAGAGGAAAAAGAAAGAAGACGAAGATAAGGACGAGGAAGACAACGATGAAGTGGAGATGGAGGAGTATAAGAAGAAAGAAGAATAAGAGGAGGGGAAGAAGGCATATGGCGGAGGAGGAGGAGGAAGCAGAAGAAGAAAGAAGATGAGGAGGAGCACGAGAAATAAGGAGGAGGAGAAGGAGGAGCACGAGAAATAAGGAGGAGGAGGAGGAGGAGGAGAAAAAAAAAGTGAGGTGTGAAAAAGGCCGCGATATTAGCGAGTATGAGTGAGACAGAGTGAAGGACGACCTGCGACGCGCCGTACATTACGATAATCAAGGCGATGCGAACACGCCCCCACCCCCCACCCCTCCCTACCTTCCCCCTCCCTGCTCCCCCCCTCCTTGTCTACCCCCTCCCCGCTCCCTTCCCTCTCTTCCTCTCCTTCACATTCTCTCATTATTTCCCCATTCCCTTCCCCTTCATCCCCTCCACCCTCTCCCTCTCCACCTGTCCAACCCCAACTCCCCCTTCCCCTTCCTTTCTACCCCTCTCCTCCTCCTCCTTCTCCTCCCTCGTCCCCTCCCCTCATTCTTCCCCTCACCTCCTCCTCCTTCTCCTCCCCCCTCTCCCCTTCTTCTCCTTTCTACCCCTCTCCTCCTCTTTCTCCCCCCCCCTTCCCCCCTTCCCCATCCTCTCTTCTTCCCTCTTCCCTTCCCTCCTTCCCCCCTTCCCCTCCTCCTCCCCTCCCTCTTTGGTTGTCCCTCCCCTTCCCTCCCCCCCTCCCCCCTTCTTTCCTCTGGTGGGGTGGGGGGTGAGATGAATAATTCAGGAGTTTCAAAAGTTTTGATGCGAGGGGGAAAAATACGAAAAAAAAAATCGATTTTTTTTTTCTTCTTCTTCTTTTCAAATTATAACGGGAAAATGTTTTACGTTTGATCACCTGATGTTATCTAATCTCAGATGTTATAAGGTTATGGGAGAGTATATAACATCCATCAGATTCTTTCGATTTTTTGCCATTTTCCTCGAAATGAATTCATAGTTTTTTATTTCGAATATTTATATTTCTATCTATCTGTTTATATGTTCTTTTATTTTATTTTTTTTTATCATTGTGTGCTTCCCTTTTTTAGAAAAATGTTTGTTTTTATGTAGATTTAACGGTTCGTCCTTTTTTCGAAATTGCAATATTTGCCTTGTTATTGGTATCGTTGTTTTTTGTTTTTTAGTTTTTTTTGTTTGTTTTTTTCCCCTTTCTTAAGGAAATATCCAACATTTTTTGTTTTTCCTGTTCATTTTTTAAAATCAATATACCATTTTACACTTGCTTTCTAAACAAAATATAACGTTGTTGTTTTTTTCTTTTCTTCTCTTCTCTTCTTCTCGAATTAAATCCAACATCCATCCCCCCCCCCCCTTCCCTCTGTTTCTCCGTCAAGAATTAAAATCTACCCACACCCTTAATTCTCTCTCTTGAAACGAAATCCACCATTTT